>NC_092107.1:47018663-47114339 GCF_045679555.1 Salvelinus alpinus | reverse complement strand
TAAAGAGTTAGAGTTAGTACTACTATAATACAGGAATAGTAAAGAGTTAGAGTTAGTACTACTCTAATACAGGACTAGTAAAGAGTTAGAGTTAGTACTACTCTAATACAGGACCAGTAAAGAGTTAGAGTTAGTACTACTCTAATACAGGACTAGTAAAGAGTTAGAGTTAGTACTACTCTAATACAGGACTAGTAAAGGGTTAGAGTTAGTACTACTCTAATACAGGACTAGTACAGGGTTAGAGTTAGTACTACTCTAATACAGGACTAGTAAAGAGTTAGTACTACTCTAATACAGGACTAGTAAAGAGTTAGTACTACTCTAATACAGGACTAGTAAAGGGTTAGGGTTAGTACTACTCTAATACAGGACTAGTAAAGAGTTAGAGTTAGTACTACTCTAATACAGGACTAGTAAAGGGTTAGAGTTAGTACTACTCTAATACAGGACTAGTAAAGAGTTAGAGTTAGTACTACTCTAATACAGGACTAGTAAAGGGTTAGAGTTAGTACTACTCTAATACAGGACTAGTAAAGGGTTAGAGTTAGTACTACTCTAATACAGGACCAGTAAAGAGTTAGAGTTAGTACTACTCTAATACAGGACTAGTAAAGGGTTAGAGTTAGTACTACTCTAATACAGGACTAGTAAAGGGTTAGAGTTAGTACTACTCTAATACAGGACCAGTAAAGAGTTAGAGTTAGTACTACTCTAATACAGGACTAGTAAAGAGTTAGAGTTAGTACTACTCTAATACAGGACTAGTAAAGGGTTAGAGTTAGTACTACTCTAATACAGGACTAGTAAAGAGTTAGAGTTAGTACTACTCTAATACAGGACTAGTAAAGGGTTAGAGTTAGTACTACTCTAATACAGGACTAGTAAAGGGTTAGAGTTAGTACTACTCTAATACAGGACCAGTAAAGAGTTAGAGTTAGTACTACTCTAATACAGGACTAGTAAAGAGTTAGTACTACTCTAATACAGGACTAGTAAAGAGTTAGAGTTAGTACTACTCTAATACAGGACTAGTAAAGGGTTAGAGTTAGTACTACTCTAATACAGGACTAGTAAAGGGTTAGAATTAGTACTACTCTAATACAGGACTAGTAAATGGTTAGAGTTAGTACTACTCTAATACAGGACCAGTAAAGTGTTAGTACTACTCTAATACAGGACCAGTAAAGAGTTAGAGTTAGTACTACTCTAATACAGGACTAGTAAAGGGTTATGGTTAGTACTACTCTAATACAGGACTAGTAAAGGGTTAGAGTTAGTACTACTCTAATACAGGACCAGTAAAGAGTTAGAGTTAGTACTACTCTAATACAGGACTAGTAAAGGGTTAGAGTTAGTACTACTCTAATACAGGACTAGTAAAGGGTTAGAGTTAGTACTACTCTAATACAGGACTAGTAAAGGGTTAGAGTTAGTACTACTCTAATACAGGACCAGTAAAGAGTTAGAGTTAGTACTACTCTAATACAGGACCAGTAAAGAGTTAGAGTTAGTACTACTCTAATACAGGACTAGTAAAGGGTTAGTACTACTCTAATACAGGACTAGTAAAGAGTTAGTACTACTCTAATACAGGACCAGTAAAGAGTTAGAGTTAGTACTACTCTAATACAGGACTAGTAAAGGGTTAGTACTACTCTAATACAGGACTAGTAAAGGGTTAGAGTTAGTACTACTCTAATACAGGACTAGTAAAGGGTTAGAGTTAGTACTACTCTAATACAGGACCAGTAAAGAGTTAGAGTTAGTACTACTCTAATACAGGACTAGTAAAGGGTTAGAGTTAGTACTACTCTAATACAGGACTAGTAAAGAGTTAGAGTTAGTACTACTCTAATACAGGACTAGTAAAGAGTTAGAGTTAGTACTACTCTAATACAGGACTAGTAAAGAGTTAGAGTTAGTACTACTCTAATACAGGACTAGTAAAGGGTTAGTACTACTCTAATACAGGACTAGTAAAGAGTTAGTACTACTCTAATACAGGACCAGTAAAGAGTTAGAGTTAGTACTACTCTAATACAGGACTAGTAAAGAGTTAGAGTTAGTACTACTCTAATACAGGACTAGTAAAGGGTTAGAGTTAGTACTACTCTAATACAGGACCAGATAAGAGTTAGAGTTAGTACTACTCTAATACAGGACTAGTAAAGGGTTAGAGTTAGTACTACTCTAATACAGGACTAGTAAAGAGTTAAAGTTAGTACTACTCTAATACAGGACTAGTAAAGAGTTAGAGTTAGTACTACTCTAATACAGGACTAGTAAAGAGTTAGAGTTAGTACTACTCTAATACAGGACTAGTAAAGAGTTAGAGTTAGTACTACTCTAATACAGGACTAGTAAAGAGTTAGAGTTAGTACTACTCTAATACAGGACTAGTAAAGGGTTAGAGTTAGTACTACTCTAATACAGGACTAGTAAAGAGTTAGAGTTAGTACTACTCTAATACAGGACTAGTAAAGAGTTAGAGTTAGTACTACTCTAATACAGGACTAGTAAAGGGTTAGAGTTAGTACTACTCTAATACAGGACCAGTAAAGAGTTAGAGTTAGTACTACTCTAATACAGGACTAGTAAAGGGTTAGAGTTAGTACTACTCTAATACAGGACTAGTAAAGGGTTAGAGTTAGTACTACTCTAATACAGGACCAGTAAAGAGTTAGAGTTAGTACTACTCTAATACAGGACTACTAAAGGGTTAGAGTCAGTACTACTCTAATACAGGACTAGTAAAGAGTTAGAGTTAGTACTACTCTAATACAGGACTAGTAAAGAGTTAGAGTTAGTACTACTCTAATACAGGACTAGTAAAGGGTTAGTACTACTCTAATACAGGACTAGTAAAGAGTTAGAGTTAGTACTACTCTAATACAGGACTAGTAAAGAGTTAGAGTTAGTACTACTCTAATACAGGACTAGTAAAGAGTTAGAGTTAGTACTACTCTAATACAGGACTAGTAAAGGGTTAGTACTACTCTAATACAGGACTAGTAAAGGGTTAGAGTTAGTACTACTCTAATACAGGACTAGTAAAGAGTTAGAGTTAGTACTACTCTAATACAGGACTAGTAAAGGGTTAGTACTACTCTAATACAGGACCAGTAAAGAGTTAGAGTTAGTACTACTCTAATACAGGACTAGTAAAGGGTTAGAGTTAGTACTACTCTAATACAGGACTAGTAAAGAGTTAGAGTTAGTACTACTCTAATATAGGACTAGTAAAGGGTTAGTACTACTCTAATACAGGACCAGTAAAGAGTTAGAGTTAGTACTACTCTAATACAGGACTAGTAAAGGGTTAGAGTTAGTACTACTCTAATACAGGACCAGTAAAGAGTTAGTACTACTCTAATACAGGACTAGTAAAGGGTTAGAGTTAGTACTACTCTAATACAGGACTAGTAAAGGGTAGAGTTAGTACTACTCTAATACAGGACTAGTAAAGGGTTAGAGTTAGTACTACTCTAATACAGGACCAGTAAAGAGTTAGAGTTAGTACTACTCTAATACAGGACTAGTAAAGGGTTAGAGTTAGTACTACTCTAATACAGGACTAGTAAAGAGTTAGTACTACTCTAATACAGGACCAGTAAAGGGTTAGTACTACTCTAATACAGGACCAGTAAAGGGTTAGAGTTAGTACTACTCTAATACAGGACTAGTAAAGGGTTAGAGTTAGTACTACTCTAATACAGGACCAGTAAAGAGTTAGTACTACTCTAATACAGGACCAGTAAAGGGTTAGTACTACTCTAATACAGGACTAGTAAAGGGTTAGTACTACTCTAATACAGGACCAGTAAAGGGTTAGAGTTAGTACTACTCTAATACAGGACTAGTAAAGGGTTAGAGTTAGTACTACTCTAATACAGGACTAGTAAAGAGTTAGAGTTAGTACTACTCTAATACAGGACTAGTAAAGAGTTAGAGTTAGTACTACTCTAATACAGGACTAGTAAAGAGTTAGAGTTAGTACTACTCTAATACAGGACTAGTAAAGAGTTAGAGTTAGTACTACTCTAATACAGGACTAGTAAAGGGTTAGTACTACTCTAATACAGGACTAGTAAAGGGTTAGAGTTAGTACTACTCTAATACAGGACTAGTAAAGAGTTAGAGTTAGTACTACTCTAATACAGGACTAGTAAAGGGTTAGTACTACTCTAATACAGGACCAGTAAAGAGTTAGAGTTAGTACTACTCTAATACAGGACTAGTAAAGGGTTAGAGTTAGTACTACTCTAATACAGGACTAGTAAAGAGTTAGAGTTAGTACTACTCTAATATAGGACTAGTAAAGGGTTAGTACTACTCTAATACAGGACCAGTAAAGAGTTAGAGTTAGTACTACTCTAATACAGGACTAGTAAAGGGTTAGAGTTAGTACTACTCTAATACAGGACCAGTAAAGAGTTAGTACTACTCTAATACAGGACTAGTAAAGGGTTAGAGTTAGTACTACTCTAATACAGGACTAGTAAAGGGTAGAGTTAGTACTACTCTAATACAGGACTAGTAAAGGGTTAGAGTTAGTACTACTCTAATACAGGACCAGTAAAGAGTTAGAGTTAGTACTACTCTAATACAGGACTAGTAAAGGGTTAGAGTTAGTACTACTCTAATACAGGACTAGTAAAGAGTTAGTACTACTCTAATACAGGACCAGTAAAGGGTTAGTACTACTCTAATACAGGACCAGTAAAGGGTTAGAGTTAGTACTACTCTAATACAGGACTAGTAAAGGGTTAGAGTTAGTACTACTCTAATACAGGACCAGTAAAGAGTTAGTACTACTCTAATACAGGACCAGTAAAGGGTTAGTACTACTCTAATACAGGACTAGTAAAGGGTTAGTACTACTCTAATACAGGACCAGTAAAGGGTTAGAGTTAGTACTACTCTAATACAGGACTAGTAAAGGGTTAGAGTTAGTACTACTCTAATACAGGACTAGTAAAGAGTTAGAGTTAGTACTACTCTAATACAGGACTAGTAAATGAGTTAGAGTTAGTACTACTCTAATACAGGACTAGTAAAGGGTTAGTACTACTCTAATACAGGACTAGTAAAGGGTTAGAGTTAGTACTACTCTAATACAGGACCAGTAAAGAGTTAGAGTTAGTACTACTCTAATACAGGACTAGTAAAGAGTTAGAGTTAGTACTACTCTAATACAGGACTAGTAAAGGGTTAGAGTTAGTACTACTCTAATACAGGACCAGTATAAGAGTTAGAGTTAGTACTACTCTAATACAGGACTAGTAAAGGGTTAGAGTTAGTACTACTCTAATACAGGACTAGTAAAGAGTTAAAGTTAGTACTACTCTAATACAGGACTAGTAAAGAGTTAGAGTTAGTACTACTCTAATACAGGACTAGTAAAGAGTTAGAGTTAGTACTACTCTAATACAGGACTAGTAAAGAGTTAGAGTTAGTACTACTCTAATACAGGACTAGTAAAGAGTTAGAGTTAGTACTACTCTAATACAGGACTAGTAAAGGGTTAGAGTTAGTACTACTCTAATACAGGACTAGTAAAGAGTTAGAGTTAGTACTACTCTAATACAGGACCAGTAAAGAGTTAGAGTTAGTACTACTCTAATACAGGACTAGTAAAGGGTTAGAGTTAGTACTACTCTAATACAGGACCAGTAAAGAGTTAGTACTACTCTAATACAGGACTAGTAAAGGGTTAGAGTTAGTACTACTCTAATACAGGACTAGTAAAGGGTTAGAGTTAGTACTACTCTAATACAGGACTAGTAAAGGGTTAGAGTTAGTACTACTCTAATACAGGACCAGTAAAGAGTTAGAGTTAGTACTACTCTAATACAGGACTAGTAAAGGGTTACAGTTAGTACTACTCTAATACAGGACTAGTAAAGAGTTAGTACTACTCTAATACAGGACCAGTAAAGGGTTAGTACTACTCTAATACAGGACCAGTAAAGGGTTAGAGTTAGTACTACTCTAATACAGGACTAGTAAAGAGTTAGAGTTAGTACTACTCTAATACAGGACTAGTAAAGAGTTAGAGTTAGTACTACTCTAATACAGGACTAGTAAAGGGTTAGTACTACTCTAATACAGGACACAGGACTAGTAAAGGGTTAGAGTTAGTACTACTCTAATACAGGACTAGTAAAGAGTTAGAGTTAGTACTACTCTAATACAGGACTAGTAAATGAGTTAGAGTTAGTACTACTCTAATACAGGACTAGTAAAGGGTTAGTACTACTCTAATACAGGACTAGTAAAGGGTTAGAGTTAGTACTACTCTAATACAGGACTAGTAAAGAGTTAGAGTTAGTACTACTCTAATACAGGACTAGTAAAGGGTTAGAGTTAGTACTACTCTAATACAGGACTAGTAAAGGGTTAGAGTTAGTACTACTCTAATACAGGACTAGTAAAGAGTTAGAGTTAGTACTACTCTAATACAGGACTAGTAAAGAGTTAGAGTTAGTACTACTCTAATACAGGACTAGTAAAGGGTTAGAGTTAGTACTACTCTAATACAGGACTAGTAAAGAGTTAGAGTTAGTACTACTCTAATATAGGACTAGTAAAGGGTTAGTACTACTCTAATACAGGACCAGTAAAGAGTTAGAGTTAGTACTACTCTAATACAGGACTAGTAAAGGGTTAGAGTTAGTACTACTCTAATACAGGACCAGTAAAGAGTTAGTACTACTCTAATACAGGACTAGTAAAGGGTTAGAGTTAGTACTACTCTAATACAGGACTAGTAAAGGGTAGAGTTAGTACTACTCTAATACAGGACTAGTAAAGGGTTAGAGTTAGTACTACTCTAATACAGGACCAGTAAAGAGTTAGAGTTAGTACTACTCTAATACAGGACTAGTAAAGGGTTACAGTTAGTACTACTCTAATACAGGACTAGTAAAGAGTTAGTACTACTCTAATACAGGACCAGTAAAGGGTTAGTACTACTCTAATACAGGACCAGTAAAGGGTTAGAGTTAGTACTACTCTAATACAGGACTAGTAAAGGGTTAGAGTTAGTACTACTCTAATACAGGACCAGTAAAGAGTTAGTACTACTCTAATACAGGACCAGTAAAGGGTTAGTACTACTCTAATACAGGACTAGTAAAGGGTTAGTACTACTCTAATACAGGACCAGTAAAGGCTTAGAGTTAGTACTACTCTAATACAGGACTAGTAAAGGGTTAGAGTTAGTACTACTCTAATACAGGACTAGTAAAGGGTTAGAGTTAGTACTACTCTAATACAGGACTAGTAAATGGTTAGAGTTAGTACTACTCTAATACAGGACTAGTAAAGGGTTAGTACTACTCTAATACAGGACTAGTAAAGGGTTAGAGTTAGTACTACTCTAATACAGGACTAGTAAAGAGTTAGAGTTAGTACTACTCTAATACAGGACCAGTAAAGGGTTAGAGTTAGTACTACTCTAATACAGGACTAGTAAAGGGTTAGTACTACTCTAATACAGGACCAGTAAAGGGTTAGAGTTAGTACTACTCTAATACAGGACTAGTAAAGGGTTAGAGTTAGTACTAATCTAATACAGGACCAGTAAAGAGTTAGTACTACTCTAATACAGGACCAGTAAAGGGTTAGAGTTAGTACTACTCTAATACAGGACCAGTAAAGGGTTAGAGTTAGTACTACTCTAATACAGGACTAGTAAAGAGTTAGTACTACTCTAATACAGGACCAGTAAAGGGTTAGAGTTAGTACTACTCTAATACAGGACTAGTAAAGGGTTAGAGTCAGTACTACTCTAATACAGGACTAGTAAAGGGTTAGAGTCAGTACTACTCTAATACAGGACTAGTAAAGGGTTAGAGTTAGTACTACTCTAATACAGGACTAGTAAAGAGTTAGAGTTAGTACTACTCTAATACAGGACTAGTAAAGGGTTAGAGTTAGTACTACTCTAATACAGGACTAGTAAAGGGTTAGAGTTAGTACTACTCTAATACAGGACTAGTAAAGGGTTAGAGTCAGTACTACTCTAATACAGGACTAGTAAAGGGTTAGAGTTAGTACTACTCTAATACAGGACTAGTAAAGAGTTAGAGTTAGTACTACTCTAATACAGGACTAGTAAAGGGTTAGAGTTAGTACTACTCTAATACAGGACTAGTAAAGGGTTAGGGTTAGTATTACTCTAATACAGGACTAGTAAAGGGTTAGAGTTAGTACTACTCTAATACAGGACCAGTAAAGAGTTAGTACTACTCTAATACAGGACCAGTAAAGGGTTAGAGTTAGTACTACTCTAATACAGGACTAGTAAAGAGTTAGAGTTAGTACTACTCTAATACAGGACTAGTAAAGGGTTAGGGTTAGTATTACTCTAATACAGGACTAGTAAAGAGTTAGAGTTAGTACTACTCTAATACAGGACTAGTAAAGGGTTAGAGTTAGTACTACTCTAATACAGGACTAGTAAAGGGTTAGAGTTAGTACTACTCTAATACAGGACTAGTAAAGGGTTAGAGTTAGTACTACTATAATACAGGAATAGTAAAGAGTTAGAGTTAGTACTACTCTAATACAGGACTAGTAAAGGGTTAGAGTTAGTACTACTCTAATACAGGACTAGTAAAGAGTTAGAGTTAGTACTACTATAATACAGGACCAGTAAAGAGTTAGAGTTAGTACTACTCTAATACAGGACTAGTAAAGAGTTAGAGTTAGTACTACTCTAATACAGGACTAGTAAAGGGTTAGAGTTAGTACTACTCTAATACAGGACCAGTAAAGGGTTAGAGTTAGTACTACTCTAATACAGGACTAGTAAAGAGTTAGAGTTAGTACTACTCTAATACAGGACTAGTAAAGGGTTAGAGTTAGTACTACTCTAATACAGGACTAGTAAAGAGTTAGAGTTAGTACTACTATAATACAGGACCAGTAAAGAGTTAGAGTTAGTACTACTCTAATACAGGACCAGTAAAGGGTTAGAGTTAGTACTACTCTAATACAGGACTAGTAAAGAGTTAGAGTTAGTACTACTCTAATACAGGACTAGTAAAGGGTTAGAGTTAGTACTACTCTAATACAGGACTAGTAAAGAGTTAGAGTTAGTACTACTCTAATACAGGACTAGTAAAGGGTTAGAGTTAGTACTACTCTAATACAGGACCAGTAAAGGGTTAGAGTTAGTACTACTATAATACAGGAATAGTAAAGGCCCAGTGCACTACTTTTGTTAAAACGAATACTAAATGTATTTGAGTGTTTACCAGCATTTGTAACTTGTAAGTATTTGTACAAAACAGTTAATCTGATAATACTTGTGGAATATAAAAATACTTGCTTGATATATGTTTTCCAGTTTCTTGAAATACTTTGCAAATGTAACTTATGTAAACGTGAAAACTGAAATGGTCTATTCATTCCTTTTCCATCCTAGTAGAGGCTCTTATCCAGAGCAACTTACAGTAGTGAATACATACATTTCTATTCTTTAACGTACTGGTCTACCGTCTGAATCAAACCCACAACCCTAGTAGTTCAAGCGCCATGATCTACCAACTGAGCCACATCATCACAAACCCCTTGATGTCTCCATGTACTCAATTACTGTATTGTACATTGTGTTATCCTCATGGTGATAGAAAGTCTACAGGTACAAACCTAGATGACTAGCCTCTGTACTATACAGTAATGTACATTTACATTAAGTGGTTTGTAAGGATGGTAAACTAATACTGCACAATAAGAGGTTGTATTCCATGTTATCTGATCAAGAAAAATGATTTAATTTAATGTAAATGTTTGAGGACACGGTTTTGTTCTTTCTGGATTCCATTAGAGATGACATCACAGAGAAAGGGACAGGGCAACAATTTTTACAATTACAACAAATGAACCCTGCAAGATTCTGTTCTTAATTATACAACTACATGTTTTGCCAAAGTGGAGATGCTGAATGTTACAGTAGTGATACAATAGTACACTATGAAAGGGCCAGCGGTCTACTTTTGTGAAAATTAAAAAATATATATATATTTTTTTATTCTGCTTTTCCGGGGTTGCTACAGCACCATCAGAACCCTTACTTCCCACAGCTATAATGTAGCATTTAGGAGAGAGACACTGTGACCTCTTCCTGTAGGAGTGAGACACTGTGACCTCTTCCTGTAGGAGTGAGACACGGTGACCTCTTCCTGTAGGAGTGAGACACTGTGACCTCTTACAGTAGGAGTGAGACAATGTGACCTCTTCCAGTAGGAGTGAGACACTGTGACCTCTTCCTGTAGGACTGAGACACTGTGACCTCTTCCAGTAGGAGTGAGACACTGTGACCTCTTCCAGTAGGAGTGAGACACTGTGACCTCTTCCTGTAGGACTGAGACACTGTGACCTCTTCCAGTAGGAGTGAGACACTGTGACCTCTTCCAGTAGGAGTGAGACACGGTGACCTCTTCCTGTAGGACTGAGACACTGTGACCTCTTCCAGTTGGAGTGAGACACGGTGACCTCTTCCAGTAGGAGTGAGACACTGTGACCTCTTCCAGTAGGAGTGAGACACTGTGACCTCTTCCAGTAGGAGTGAGACACTGTGACCTCTTCCTGTAGGACTGAGACACTGTGACCTCTTCCAGTAGGAGTGAGACACTGTGACCTCTTACTGTAGGAGTGAGACACTGTTGTCTCTTCCTGTAGGAGTGAGACACTGTGACATCTTACTGTAGGAGTGAGACACTGTGACCTCTTCCTGTAGGAGTGAGACACGGTGACCTCTTCCAGTAGGAGTGAGACACTGTGACCTCTTCCAGTAGGAGTGAGACACTGTGACCTCTTCCTGTAGGAGTGAGACACTGTGACCTCTTACAGTAGGAGTGAGACACTGTGACCTCTTACTGTAGGAGTGAGACACTGTGACCTCTTCCTGTAGGAGTGAGACACGGTGACCTCTTCCAGTAGGAGTGAGACACTGTGACCTCTTCCAGTAGGAGTGAGACACGGTGACCTCTTCCTGTAGGAGTGAGACACGGTGCCCTCTTCCAGTAGGAGTGAGACACGGTGACTTCTTCCAGTAGGAGTGAGACACGGTGACCTCTTCCAGTAGGAGTGAGACACTGTGACCTCTTACTGTAGGAGTGAGACACTGTGACCTTTTCCTGTAGGAGTGAGACACGGTGACCTCTTCCAGTAGGAGTGAGACACTGTGACCTCTTCCTGTAGGAGTGAGACACGGTGACCTCTTCCTGTAGGAGTGAGACACTGTGACCTCTTCCAGTAGGAGTGAGATACTGTGACCTCTTCCAGTAGGAGTGAGACACTGTTGTCTCTTCCTGTAGGAGTGAGACACTGTGACATCTTACTGTAGGAGTGAGACACTGTGACCTCTTCCAGTAGGAGTGAGACACGGTGACCTCTTCCTGTAGGACTGAGACACTGTGACCTCTTCCAGTTGGAGTGAGACACGGTGACCTCTTCCAGTAGGAGTGAGACACTGTGACCTCTTCCTGTAGGACTGAGACACTGTGACCTCTTCCAGTAGGAGTGAGACACAGTGACCTCTTACTGTAGGAGTGAGACACTGTGACCTCTTCCTGTAGGACTGAGACACTGTGACCTCTTCCAGTTGGAGTGAGACACGGTGACCTCTTCCTGTAGGAGTGAGACACTGTGACCTCTTCCAGTAGGAGTGAGATACTGTGACCTCTTCCAGTAGGAGTGAGACACTGTGACCTCTTCCTGTAGGAGTGAGACACTGTGACATCTTACTGTAGGAGTGAGACACTGTGACCTCTTCCAGTAGGAGTGAGACACGGTGACCTCTTCCTGTAGGACTGAGACACTGTGACCTCTTCCAGTTGGAGTGAGACACGGTGACCTCTTCCAGTAGGAGTGAGACACTGTGACCTCTTCCTGTAGGACTGAGACACTGTGCCCTCTTCCAGTAGGAGTGAGACACAGTGACCTCTTACTGTAGGAGTGAGACACTGTGACCTCTTCCTGTAGGACTGAGACACTGTGACCTCTTCCAGTTGGAGTGAGACACGGTGACCTCTTCCAGTAGGAGTGAGACACTGTGACCTCTTCCAGTTGGAGTGAGACACGGTGACCTCTTCCTGTAGGAGTGAGACACTGTGACCTCTTCCAGTAGGAGTGAGACACTGTGACCTCTTCCAGTAGGAGTGAGACACTGTGACCTCTTCCTGTAGTAGTGAGACACTGTGACCTCTTCCAGTAGTAGTGAGACACGGAGACCTCTTCCTGTAGGAGTGAGACACGGTGACCTCTTCCAGTAGGAGTGAGACACGGTGACCTCTTCCAGTAGGAGTGAGACACTGTGACCTCTTCCTGTAGGAGTGAGACACGGTAACCTCTTCCTGTAGGAGTGAGACACGGTGACCTCTTCCAGTAGGAGTGAGACACAGTGACCTCTTACTGTAGGAGTGAGACACTGTGACCTCTTCCAGTAGGAGTGAGACACTGTGACCTCTTCCAGTAGGAGTGAGACACGGTGACCTCTTCCTGTAGGAGTGAGACACGGTGCCCTCTTCCAGTAGGAGTGAGACACTGTGACCTCTTCCTGTAGGAGTGAGACACGGTGACCTCTTCCAGTAGGAGTGAGACACTGTGACCTCTTACTGTAGGAGTGAGACACTGTGACCTCTTACTGTAGGAGTGAGACACTGTGACCTCTTCCTGTAGGAGTGAGACACGGTGACCTCTTCCAGTAGGAGTGAGGCACTGTGACCTCTTCCTGTAGGAGTGAGACACGGTGACCTCTTCCAGTAGGAGTGAGACACTGTGACCTCTTCCAGTAGGAGTGAGATACTGTGACCTCTTCCAGTAGGAGTGAGACACTGTGACCTCTTCCTGTATGAGTGAGACACGGTGACCTCTTCCAGTAGGAGTGAGACACTGTGACCTCTTCCAGTAGGAGTGAGACACTGTGACCTCTTCCTGTAGGAGTGAGACACTGTGACCTCTTACTGTAGGAGTGAGACACTGTGACCTCTTACTGTAGGAGTGAGACAGTGTGACCTCTTCCAGTAGGAGTGAGATACTGTGACCTCTTCCAGTAGGAGTGAGACCGTGTGACCTCTTCCAGTAGGAGTGAGATACTGTGACCTCTTCCAGTAGGAGTGAGACACTGTGACCTCTTACTGTAGGAGTGAGACACTGTGACCTCTTACTGTAGGAGTGAGACAGTGTGGCCTCTTCCTGTTGGAGTGAGACACTGTGACCTCTTCCTGTAGGAGTGAGACACTGTGGCCTCTTACTGTAGGAGTGAAACACTGTGACCTCTTACTGTAGGAGTGAGAGACTGTGAACTCTTCCTGTAGGAGTGAGACACTGTGACCTCTTCCTGTAGGAGTGAGACACTGTGACATCTTACTGTAGGAGTGAGACACTGTGACCTCCTACTGTAGGAGTGAGACAGGGTGATCTCTTCCTGTAGGAGTGAGACACTGTGGCCTCTTCCAGTAGGAGTGAGACACTGTGACCTCCTACTGTAGGAGTGAGACACTGTTAGGCTATACTTCTCTGAACCTATATCATGTAGCAGTAGGCTATACTTCTCAGAACCTGTATCATGTAGCAGTAGGCTATACTTCTCAGAACCTGTATCATGTAGCCTAGCAGTAGGCTATACTTCTCAGAACCTAACCCCTATTGGGAATCATTACAATGGAGAGCAGCACATACAGTGGGGAGAACAAGTATTTGATACACTGCCGATTTTGCAGGTTTTCCTACTTACAAAGCATGTAGAGGTCTGTAATTTTTATCATAGGTACACTTCAACTATGAGAGACGGAATCTAAAACAAAAATCCAGAAAATCACATTGTATGATTTTTAAGTAATTAATTTGCATTTTATTGCATGACATAAGTATTTGATACATCAGAAAAGCAGAACTTAATATTTGGTACAGAAACCTTTGTTTGCAATTACAGAGATCATACGTTTCCTGTAGTTCTTGACTAGGTTTGCACACACTGCAGCAGGGATTTTGGCCCACTCCTCCCTACAGATCTTCTCCAGATCCTTCAGGTTTCGGGGCTGTCGCTGGGCAATACGGAGTTTCAGCTCCCTCCAAAGATTTTCTATTGGGTTCAGGTCTGGAGACTGGCTAGGCCACTCCAGGACCTTGAGATGCTTCTTACGGAGCCACTCCTTGGTTGCCATGGCTGTGTGCTTCGTGTCGTTGTCATGCTGGAAGACCCAGCCACGACCCATCTTCAATGCTCTTACTGAGGGAAGGAGGTTGTTGGCCAAGATCTCGCGATACATGGCCCCATCCATCCTCCCCTCAATACGGTGCAGTCGTCCTGTCCCCTTTGCAGAAAAGCATCCCCAAAGAATGATGTTTCCACCTCCATGCTTCACGGTTGGGATGGTGTTCTTGGGGTTGTACTCATACTTTTTCTTCCTCCAAACACGGCGAGTGGAGTTAGACCAAAAAGCTCAATTTTTGTCTCATCAGACCACATGACCTTCTCCCATTCCTCCTCTGGATCATCCAGATGGTCATTGGCAAACTTCAGACAGGCCTGGACATGCACTGGCTTAAGCAGGGGGACCTTGCGTGCGCTGCAGGATTTTAATCCATGACGGCGTAGTGTGTTACTAATGGTTTTCTTTGAGACTGTGGTCCCAGCTCTCTTCAGGTCATTGACCAGGTCCTGCCGTGTAGTTCTGGGCTGATGCCTCACCTTCCTCATGATCATTGATGCCCCACGAGGTGAAATCTTGCATGGAGCCCCAGACCGAGGGTGATTGACCGTCATCTTGAACTTCTTCCATTTTCTAATAATTGCGCCAACAGTTGTTTCCTTCTCACCAAGCTGCTTGCCTATTGTCCTGTAGCCCATCCCAGCCTTGTGCAGGTCTACAATTTTATCCCTGATGTCCTTACACAGCTCTCTGGTCTTGGCCATTGTGGAGAGGTTGGAATCTGTTTGATTGAGTGTGTGGACAGGTGTCTTTTATACAGGTAACGAGTTCAAACAGGTGCAGTTAATACAGGTAATGAGTGGAGAACAGGAGGGCTTCTTAAAGAAAAACTAACAGGTCTGTGAGAGCCGGAATTCTTACTGGTTGGTAGGTGATCAAATACTTATGTCATGCAATAAAATGCAAATTAATTACTTAAAAATCATACAATGTGATTTTCTGGATTTTTGTTTTAGATTCCGTCTCTCATAGTTGAAGTGTACCTATGATAAAAAATTACAGACCTCTACATGCTTTGTAAGTAGGAAAACCTGCAAAATCGGCAGTGTATCAAATACTTGTTCTCCCCACTGTATATCCATGACTGTCCACAACACAACTCCAAACGGTATTTCATTTACAGAAATGTCAGAGCTGCCTGGTGTCAAATATGTCCACATACTTACTTTGACAAAGATCCTTCCCAAAACACATTTTAGTCTTTGCGAAAGTATGTGCAAAGGGGAAGCTAGTAATATAAAATATTTATTATGTGCGCAAAAAAACATCAAAAAGTATGCCATCTATAAACATGATCATATCTGTCGAGAGACATTGAATGGCCAAGAAGGAAATGGAGCTGATTGCACTTAGGCCAATTAATGAATTTCCTAACTGTTGCACATCAAATAAGAGCAAAGAAAACTCCGTGGGATGACATGGTGATCAACCGGTGAATGCCACTTGTCACACACACACACACACACACAGAGAGAGAGAGAGAGATCAAGCGTCACAGAGCAACATTTAGAACAGTTTTGGCACGGGTAAACTGACTTACCAGGTGTCTCTGGAAATTTTCGATCGATGATGTATATGGGCATTACATCAACCAATCAAACGTCCGTCAAAGGTCAATCAGATGCGTGGAGAGAATACGACCTGGGAATCGATATTGGTGAGAATGTCGGATACCTGTTTAGTTTATTAGGATCCTCATTAGCTACAGCATAGGCAGCAACAACTCTTTCTTTCTTGCTGCCTTTTCGTGGGTTTCAAGCACAACCCGCCTCTCTCTTCACTTGTTGGCACAGAACGAGCACACAAGCTTATCTCGCCTACCTGTTAACGCCACGAGCCTACAACATCCCCCAGCCAGAGTCCAAGACAGTTGTATTTATATCTATATTGAACGGACGCTTGAGCGAGAAATGTAGGATAGATCAACGGAAAAATCTAATGACCGGCTTGTGAACGTGTGACCTGGCAGTGAAGTTCCCCTGTTACCGGTTACCGATACGTTGTCTCTCTAAAAGGCTGCGTTTAGAAGTGAGCCTGTTTAACGAAGCTCGAGCTGCGAGCAGATGAGTAGCGCGCAACCAAGTCGCTCCTAAATAGCTGGGGAGAGCGGATTTCGCCTGGAGCGAATGGGCTGCCTATGCCGCGGTTCGGTCAGACACACTTGATGAAGGTTGTTTCTTGCCTCTGATGATGAATGTATTGCTTGTTCAAACTGTCTTATCTCAATGTAAGTTGCAACAAACCTTGGGTCAGGGGGCAGGCTCGCATTGTGTATTGCGCAATGATCTTCATCCTCAGTCTTTGAGGCCTATACTGCCTGGTCTTTATAGCAGAGCAATCACAGACTTCACACATGCATCTTACACATGCAGACATTAATTTAATCGAGGAATGACAAAGTTGTCACACTGGGCACATATCCCACTTTTAAAACCACATTGCTGCACAATATACACAAGTCTGGGCTACTATTTCTTAGTTGATAGCAGTTGATGTAGGATGTTTTGCATTGCTCTTAGTGATACTGTGCCTCTCACTCAAAACATTTGGGGTTCAACAAGGGTTCTTCGGGAAAAACCTTAAGGTTCTTGGCACTGAAAATGGCCCGTAAAAGTTCATTCCAAGAACCCCATAGGAGTTGGGGTTCATCGAGGAACCTCCTTAGTTAGGTTCCTGCAAGAAAAAAAAACACTAACTGCCCAACTGAAACATTTGGATTTGAATTTGAAAGGACAACAGCACCTGCTGCTGAATTTTTTTAAAAGATCTCCTCAATTTTAAGGTAAGGTTTGTCCCTTGTATGATCAAAATTGATTTTGTTTTATGATGATACCGTCTAAAACAGAAAATGGACACAATTCAATGGATTTAAATCAACAAAGAGGTACGAATAGGCTATAATAATATGTTGAATGATAGCTGTATTGGGTGCAGATGACTGAACTGCTCACTTTTGTGTCTGTAGGTATACAGACAAGGAGGCATATAAAGGTATGTCAATTGGTATTGGTATGTTATACAGATCACATTTACCGTTGTCCTTCCTTGCCTTATCAATGAACATCCCATAGGCCTCTACATTATGGACAAGGTATGTGTATGAAAAGCATTATCAAAACAGGTTTTTCCATTCACATTTACAACATAAACCAAGGTCTGAATTCTGGCATGTTCATGTTTTGTTTAATCATCTGTATAATTACTATTTTGGGGGATTCACAGACTTCATCCTCCCTACACCTCTGATGAATAAAACAGGAAACCTGGTAGATCACCATGTACTGCTAAATCATTCTGGCTGTGGACACGGAGAACATCAACACATTAACATCAACAAGCCAGAGGATATAGCCAGTGGACTTGGGGCTCTGCTGGGAGTCTACCTCATATTTAGATTTTTTAAATTCTGCTTTGCCACTAAAATCGTAATACGCACTGGAACTAAAATAGTGTGTTATTGTTGTTATTGTTATAAATAATAATAACAACGGGGGGAAGTTAAAAATTGTACTCCAAAAGGTTCTAAAAAGGGTTCTTCGAGGATCCATTAAAAGGGGTTCTTTAAAGAACTTATAGGGGTTCCCCCACAGCTTCAATCTGAAGAACCCCCAAAGGATACTCCATGCACCATTTCTTTTTAGAGTGTGGACATTATGGACATTTTAGACATTATGGACATTATAGACATTATGGACATTATAGACATTATGGACATTATAGACATTATGGACATTATAGACATTATAGACAGTATGGACATTATAGACAGTATGGACATTATAGACATTATGGACATTATAGACATTATAGACATTATAGACAGTATAGACAGTATGGACATTATAGACATTATGGACATTATAGACATTATGGACATTATAGACATTATGGACATTATAGACATTATAGACAGTATGGACATTATAGACATTATGGACATTATAAACATTATAGACAGTATGGACATTATAGACAGTATGGACATTATAGACATTATGGACATTATAGACATTATAGACATTATGGACATTACAGACATTATGGACATTATAGTCATTATGGACATTATGGACATTTTAGACATTATGGACATTATAGACATTATGGACATTATGGACATTTTAGACATTATGGACATTATAGACATTATGGACATTATAGACATTGTGGACATTATGGACATTGTGAACATTTTAGACATTATGGACATTATAGACATTATGACATAGGCATTGTGGACATTTTCGACATTATAGACATTATGGACAGTATAGACATTATGGGCATTATAGACGTGAACGTTATGGACATTTTAGAAATTTTAGACATTATGGCCATTTTAGACATTATGGACATTATGGACATTATGTACATTTTAGACATTATGGACATTATAGACATTATAGACATTATAGACAGTATGGACATTATAGACATTATGGACATTATATACTTTATGGACATTATGACATAGACATTTTGGACATTTTAGACATTATGGACATTATAGACATTATGGACATTATAGATATGATGGACATTATAGACATTATAGACATTATGGGCATTATAGACATTATAGATATTATGGGCATTATAGACATGGACATTATGGACATTTTAGACATTATAGACATTATGGACATTATGAAAATTTTAGACATTATAGACATTATGGACATTTTAGACATTATGGACATTATGGACATTACGAACATTTTAGACATTATGGACATTATAGACAGTATGAACATTATGGACATTTTAGACAGTATAGACATTATGGACATTTTAGACATTATGGACATAGACATTGTGGACATGTGAGACATTATGGACATTATAGACATTATGGACATTATGACAGAGACATTGTGGACATTTTAGACATTATGGACATTAGAGACATTATGGACATAGACATTATGGACAAAGACATGATGGACATTATAGATATGATGGACATTGTGGACAGTATGGACATTATGGACATTATAGACATTATGGACATTATAGACATTATAGACATTATAGACATTATGGACATTATAGACATTACAGACATTATGGACATTACAGACATTACAGACATTACAGACATTATGGACATTATGACATAGACATTGTGGATATTATAGACATTATGGACATTTTGGACAGTATGGACATTATGGACATTATAGACATTATGGACATTATAGACATTATGACATAGACATTGTGGACATTTTAGACATTATGGACATTATATACATTATGGACATTATAGGCATTATGGATATTATAGACAGTATGGATATTATAGACATTATAGACATTATGGATATTATAGACATTATAGACAGTATGGATATTATAGACATTATAGACAGTATGGATATTATAGACATTATAGACAGTATGGACATTAAGGACAGTATGTGGATAGAATATATAATATATGTGTAAAATACGTAGGATAGAATAGTATATGTACAGCAATAGTTGAATAGGATGGACTTGACTAGAATACAGTATGTGCATATGAAATGAGTAAACCAGTATGTAAACATTATTAAAGTGTCCAGTGTCCCATTATTAAAGTGACCAGGGATTCCATGTCTATGTACATAGGGCAGCAGCCTCTAAGGTGCAGGGTTGAGTAGCCGGGTGGTAGCCTGCTAGTGAAAGTGGCTAAGTTCAGAGCATGGTACTGGGTGGAGGCCGGCTAGTGATGGCTATTTAAACAGTCTGATGGCCTTGAGATAGAAGCTGTTTTTCAGTCTCTCGGTCCCAGCTTTGATGCACCTGTACTGATCTCGTCTTCTGGATGATAGCGGGGTGAACAGGCAGTGGCTCGGGTGGCTGATGTTCTTGATGATTTTTTTGGCCTTCCTGTGACATCGGGTGCTGTAGGTGTCCTGGAGGGCAGGCACTGTGCCCCCGGTGATGCGTGTGGCAGACAGCCTCCCCCTCTGGTTTCTGCTCCAAAGAAGAGAAGAGAATAACAGGGGGAAAGAGGAGAGGAGTAATTGAGAATAGGAAAGAGATGGAGTGTTGTTATGGGGGGGTAATAGAGAATGTAATAACCTGTAAAATGATGGTTTTCATCATATGATGTATTTCTTCTTATGTATAGTGAAGGAAAAAGGCTGATATTGCTGTTTCTTGTTCATTCTCGTCATAATTGCGGCGGAAGACAATGAAGGTGACATAGGATGCAATAATACATGTGATAAAGCATTAGGTAAAGGCTGTACAAGCAAACACACACACACACACACACACACACCCGCACATGGTCAGAAACAGAATATAATTGGCTGTATGATTTTGAAACAGGAAGCAACAGGAAGCGACAGGAAGCGTCCAGAATCAGTTGGTCACAAGTCCTCTTAACAGTTTTTAATAATTCTTCTTTATTTAAGCAGTAAAAAGCACCTCGGGTGGTGGTGGTATATGGCCAATATACAATGGCGCAAAGCAGAATGCACACACACACACACACACACACACACACACACACACACACACACACACACACACACACACACACACACACACACACACACACACACACACACACACACACACACACACACACTCATAAACAAAATGAATACACACAAAAACACTCCCTTCTCACACACTGGTACCTTAACGGCTGGAGGATGTTGAGGTCAAGTTGATTTCCTCCAGACTACCTTTGATCTCAGACTATGGGAGAGATCCAGCAGTTAGTCTGGAAGAGCAGGGTTTGACAGTTGAGCAACAGATAGGAGTTCTGTGTACCAAACGTTGGGGAATCTGAATTCCAATCTTTTCTGGGAATCAATTTTCACTACGGACAATTCCTGTGTCCCAATCTATTGAACTTATTAAGAATGGAAATGGAACAACTTTGGTTTCTGCATAAGTATTCGACTTTTAAGTTTTGAAATTGAACCGACGATTTGGTGATAGTTGTTACCCACGTGTATTTGGCTCATTTTGTAGGTTTGAATAACTTCCAGTGGTATTTTCTTCATTTTGCTGTATTTTAGAACATTACATTTACATTTAAGTCATTTAGCAGACGCTCTTATCCAGAGCGACTTACAAATTGGAAAGTTCATACATTTTCATCCTGGTCCCCCCGTGGGAATTGAACCCACAACCCTGGCGTTGCAAGCGCCATGCTGTACCAACTGAGCCACACGGGACATTCTGCCCAGATGCCCCACATATTAATGTAGACAATTGGGTTATGAAAGATGACAGCAAATTAGTGTATAGATAAATAGATATAGATAAACACATTTGATATATATTTATACTGTAATATATAAAGTACTGTCATATAAGTGTTATTGTATTAGTGGACATGGTTGTGTGTTTGTGTGTGTGTGTGTGTGTTTGCTTGCGGGCGTGTGTGTGTGTGTTAGTGCGTGTGTGTGTCTATGTGTGTGTGTGTGTGTGTGTGTGTGTGTGTGTGTGTGTGTGTGTTGGTCCGGACCCAGGGAAATGTAATCTGAAAGATTTCATCTGTCACGGCTGCATGACATAACTCTCAGAGATTGGGTTCTTTAATCCTGGAACAGACCAGACATGCCTCTCAGGGTGTGGGTTCTTTAATCCTGGAACAAACCAGACATGCCTCTCAGAGAGTGGGTTCTTAGTCCTGGAACAGACCAGACATGACTCTCAGAGATTGGGTTCTTTAGTCCTGGAACAGACCAGACATGACTCTCAGAGATTGGGTTCTTTAGTCCTGGAACAGACCAGACATGCCTCTCAGAGAGTGGGTTCTTAGTCCTGGAACAGACCAGACATGCCTCTCAGAGAGTGGGTTCTTTAGTCCTGGAACAGACCAGACATGCCTCTCAGAGAGTGGGTTCTGTAATCCTGGAACAGACCAGACATGCCTCTCAGAGAGTGGGTTCTTTAATCCTGGAACAGACCAGACATGCCTCTCAGAGAGTGGGTTCTTTAATCCTGGAACAGACCAGACATGCCTCTCAGAGAGTGGGTTCTTTAATCCTGGAACAGACCAGACATGCCTCTCAGAGAGTGGGTTCTTTAATCCTGGAACAGACCAGACATGCCTCTCAGAGAGTGGGTTCTTTAATCCTGGAACAGACCAGACATGCCTCTCAGAGAGTGGGTTCTTTAATCCTGGAACAGACCAGACATGCCTCTCAGATAGTGGGATCTTTAGTCCTGGAACAGACCAGACATGCCTCTCAGATAGTGGGATCTTTAGTCCTGGAACAGACCAGACATGCCTCACAGAGAGTGGGTTCTTTAATCCTGGAACAAACCAGACATGCCTCTCAGATAGTGGGTTCTTTAATCCTGGAACAAACCAGACATGCCTCTCAGAGAGTGGGTTCTTTAATCCTGGAACAGACCAGACATGCCTCTCAGAGAGTGGGTTCTTTAGTCCTAGGAGATGACTGAAAAACCGTCCACTAGAGGCAACAGTGAGCGCTATTACCATCAAGTAGGTTTGTGGCTTGCTAAGGTATTATGGATGTGGGTGGCTGATGGGTGTCAGCTCCGACTCTGAGGATCGCAATCCCAGTGAAAGGCAATCGTTTTTCTTTTTTTTTTTTTTTTTTACCCAGGTCCCAACTGTAACCCTTACCTTAACCATTCAGGAATGAATACCTAAACTAAATGTGTTAACCCTTTCCCAAAACCTTAACCCTTACCTTAACCATTCAGGAATTAATGCCTAAACTTAACCTTTCGAAATTTGACCTTAATGTATAAATGTTATATTCTGAATTGAGACTATGAGAGCTTGTTGGGGTGCTTGTTTGCTTGCATGAGTGTGCTGCTGACGTATATACGTTCTGCAAAATGTTGACTGCCTGTAAAAACGAATTCCCCAAGCTCTGTGTTTATTTAACTTTGGACATGATGATGATTCTAATTAGCTATGACTCACAACCAGATACTCTCTTTCTCATGGAATATACATGTGGTTGAGCATTGTTAACTGGTGTTGACAGTCATCACTGTGATTCATAGGTTGACATATTAGTTTGTTTGATCTGGTTCCTCTCTGAGTTTCTGCCTAACAAAGGAGTCGTTCCCTCCCATTGACTTCTCTGGAAGCTTTCTGTGGGCTCTAGTTCTAGGTTCCCGCAGAGCACTTTGTGTAACATGTCTTAGGAAAGATCTCTGTCCAAATCTTAAGTGATTGTTTGTGTGGTTTCCTTCCCGCCACAGTTGCCTGAGAGAGGAGTATATCTGCAGTCATCAGAGGCTTTGTTACTCTCCTGCTGAGAAACTGACCTCACCACCAGACCAACACGGACATTCCTCTCTCTGGTGTTCTGTCTCAATCTCCTTCTCTCTGAATCCTTCCCTCATTCGTTCATTCATTCATTCATTCATTCATTCATTCATTCATTCACGCTCTCTCTCTTCTCCTCTCTCGTTCTTTCTCTCTCTCTCTTCTCTCTCGTTCTCTCTCTCTCTCTCTTCTTCTCTCTCGTTCTCTGTCTCTCTCTCTCTCTCTTCTTCTCTCTCGTTCTCTCTCGCTCTCTCTCTCTCTCACTTTGTCTCTCTGTAATAGAGATGTTGCAGTCAATCAGTATTTCCCTCAGTCTTCTCTCTCCCTCTTTGAAAGATAGATGGACAGAGAGAGAGAGAGAGAGAGAGAGAGAGAGAAAGAGACATAAAGGTAGAGGACAGAATGTGCTAAACAGATGGAGAGTGATTGATGAGACTGAATCATTGCCAGAAATAAATCCCAGGACCAGAATAGGATGCCCCCTTGTCCCATGTAAAACCACCCAAGCGAAAACTATAGCAATTTATTTTTCTTTCTAATAGCACCTCCCGCAGAGAACCAATTATTTGAAATTCTTCCTGTTGGAAACATTTTCCAAATTTGAAAAGGGGTCAAACATGAAATATTCAAGCTCTCTGAATTGACATACACCCTGGATTCCATTTTTATACCTTTCTGTTTTGTTTCATTGCTTTTGAACACACACTTTAACTCTTCTTAAACAGAGTAAGTCAATACTTCCCCAACTGCGTGTGTTTTTGGACAGAACTCCCAGTAATAGTAGTCCGTTGGTCATAAAGGGCTTTTAAAAAGCTTCCTGGTATTTTTTTTTATTTTTTTTAACAGGGTGTATATGTAAATAACATTAAAAGAAAGGAGATCCATAAAAGTAGAATCATCCCTTTAAGGCCTGTATATTGTGTTTCTCTTCTTGACTGAGGAAATTCAAAATCATACAGAACAAAAAAAGACGCACACAGGCAACGTGTGGATGACATCGTTGAAACAGGCGACGTGTGGATGACATCGCTGAAACAGGCAACGTGTGGATGACATCGTTGAAACGGGCAACGTGTGGATGACATCGCTGAAACAGGCAACGTGTGGATGACATCGTTGAAACGGGCAACGTGTGGATGACATCGTTGAAACGGGCAACGTGTGGATGACATCGTTGAAACAGGCAACGTGTGGATGACATCGCTGAAACAGGCAACGTGTGGATGACATCGTTGAAACGGGCAACGTGTGGATGACATCGTTGAAAAGGGCAACGTGTGGATGACATCGTTGAAACGGGCAACGTGTGGATGACATCGTTGAAACGGGCAACGTGTGGATGACATCGCTGAAACAGGCAACGTGTGGATGACATCGCTGAAACAGGCAACGTGTGGATGACATCATTGAAACGGGCAACGTGTGGATGACATCGCTGAAACAAGCAACGTGTGGATGACAACATGTCAGTGTCACGTTCCTGACCTGTTTTCCTTTGTCATGTATTTGTTTTAGTTGGTCAGGGCGTGAGTTGGGTGGGTTGGTCTAGGTTTGATTTTCTATGTTGGGATTTTGTGTTCGGCCTGGTATGATTCTCAATCAGAGACAGCTGTCAATCGTTGTCCCTGATTGAGAATCATACTAAGGCAGCCTGGGTTTCACTTGTGTTTTGTGGGTGTTTGTTCCTGTGTCAGCGTTTGGGCCACACAGGACTGTTTCAGGTTAGTCACGTTTGTTGGTTTTTGTATTTTGTAGTGTTTGTTGTTTTTCCATTAAATAATGAACTCTTACCAATCCGCATCTTGGTCCGATCCATGCTCCTCCTCGTCTGAGGAGGAGAACGACTACGACAGCCGTTACAGTCAGTAAGATAATCTCCTCTCATGATTCTGGAGCATTAGGAGATAACTATACTCACTGTTTACTTTGAGTTGGGTTGGATTTATTAAAATCCAAGCCTTGTGATATGTTCTGATGCTTATTAGATTATGCTTTTTCCAATGTTTTCATTACTCATTCTCTATTTTCAGAGGGAGTGAGGTTTTCAGTTCACGATTCTCATATTTCTCCTTTGATTGGAACCTATTGCCCGAGAGTGCTAAATGGCTGCTCTGTTACCGTAGGAGTCAGTAGGCAGGACTAGCAGTCAGCTGTGTTGTGACAGGTACTCACCCAGTGTCTACGCTAGCTACTGTTTGTGTTTGTGTAC
Organism: Salvelinus alpinus; assembly: GCF_045679555.1. NCBI lineage: Eukaryota > Metazoa > Chordata > Actinopteri > Salmoniformes > Salmonidae > Salvelinus > Salvelinus alpinus. Next base: position 47,088,640 of record NC_092107.1, on the reverse strand, counting down.
AGTTGTCACGGGGCTAATGCACCCCGAGGAAAAGGATAGCACCAGGTGCACATGTGTGCTAATGAATCATTTTTGCTAATTAAAGAGGAGAGACCACATACAGCGATATGTAAACACAATGATACACACCCACACCCACACCCACACACACACACACACACACACACACACACACACACCATTGTGAGCTCAACAGATGGTCCTTAAAATCCTTTTTTCATTTCCTCTCTTCTCTTATGTCCTCTACCCCTCATTGATCCTGCATGAGAAAGTGATCCGTGTCCAGTTTCTCAACATAGAATAGAATCCTATTATTGGGCAGCTAGGACAGAATTTACATGTTAGTGTCTCGGGGGGGGGGGTTGAGAGCGGGTTCTCTGCTAGAATTTCAATGATCTTTAATTCTGCTGTGTCTTCTTCCCTGTCCAGCCGTTCAGCACTCTGTGCTCCTGAGTGGCAGTGTTTGTTGTTTTCATCTGATGTTTGCTTTCTCTTGTCATGGTAATTGATTCCATTAAGCAGGGAGCGCAGCAGGAATTCATTATGGTGATCAGTGATGCTTCTGAAGCGGATTGTTTATGCGGGGGGGGGGGGCAGAAATCTATCCCGTGAGGAAATGATAGGCTAGCTATCTAGCTCACAGTGTCCCTCAACCCAGTTTCAATTTTTTATCTAAAAATTCCTCTTAGAACATTCTTTATCAGTGTTAATGTCTTCACCCAGTTTAAGCATTTTCAACGGTTTTTGAGAATAAGGAAAAATGCAGTATCCCTAAAACTCAAGAAGTGATTGTGATCTAGACGGTGTATCGAAATGACAGGTCTTAGCTGCATATCACTCTGGCTCCAGGCAGTTATCAGTCTCTGTGTAACAGAAGGTCACATGGTTTGAACACCAGTCTAACAGGAAGTTATTAACTCCCTCTGCCTCAACGTCAGTAAGACCAAAGAGCTGATCGTGGACTACAGGAGAAAGGGGGGGACGCCCCCAATCACATTGACGGGGCTGTAGTGGAGCGGGTTGAGACTACAGGAGAAAGGGGGGGACGCCCCCAATCACATTGACGGGGCTGTAGTGGAGCAGGTCGAGAGATTCTAGTTCACATTGACAGGGCTGTAGTGGAGCAGGTCGAGAGATTCTAGTTCACATTGACAGGGCTGTAGTGGAGCAGGTCGAGAGATTCTAGTTCACATTGATGGGGCTGTAGTGGAGCGGGTCGAGAGATTCTAGTTCACATTGACGGGGCTGTAGTGGAGCAGGTCGAGAGATTCTAGTTCACATTGACTGGGCTGTAGTGGAGCGGGTCGAGAGATTCTAGTTCACATTGACGGGGCTGTAGTGTAGCGGGTCGATAGCTTCTAGTTCACATTGACAGGGCTGTAGTGTAGCGGGTCGAGAGATTCTAGTTCACATTGACTGGGCTGTAGTGGAGCAGGTCGAGAGATTCTAGTTCACATTGACTGGGCTGTAGTGGAGCGGGTCGAGAGATTCTAGTTCACATTGACTGGGCTGTAGTGGAGCAGGTCGAGAGATTCTAGTTCACATTGACTGGGCTATAGTGGAGCGGGTCGAGAGATTCTAGTTCACATTGACAGGGCTGTAGTGGAGCGGGTCGAGAGATTCTAGTTCACATTGATGGGGCTGTAGTGGAGCGGGTCGAGAGATTCTAGTTCACATTGACGGGGCTGTAGTGGAGCAGGTCGAGAGATTCTAGTTCACATTGACTGGGCTGTAGTGGAGCGGGTCGAGAGATTCTAGTTCACATTGACGGGGCTGTAGTGTAGCGGGTCGATAGCTTCTAGTTCACATTGACAGGGCTGTAGTGTAGCGGGTCGAGAGATTCTAGTTCACATTGACTGGGCTGTAGTGGAGCAGGTAGAGAGATTCTAGTTCACATTGACTGGGCTGTAGTGGAGCGGGTCGAGAGATTCTAGTTCACATTGACTGGGCTGTAGTGGAGCAGGTCGAGAGATTCTAGTTCACATTGACTGGGCTGTAGTGGAGCGGGTCGAGAGATTCTAGTTCACATTGACAGGGCTGTAGTGGAGCGGGTCGAGAGATTCTAGTTCACAATGACAGGGCTGTAGTGGAGCGGGTCGAGAGATTCTAGTTCACATTGACAGGGCTGTAGTGGAGCGGGTCGAGAGATTCTAGTTCACATTGACAGGGCTGTAGTGGAGCGGGTCGAGAGATTCTAGTTCACATTGACTGGGCTGTAGTGGAGCAGGTCGAGAGATTCTAGTTCACATTGACAGGGCTGTAGTGGAGCGGGTCGAGAGATTCTAGTTCACATTGACTGGGCTGTAGTGGAGCGGGTCGAGAGATTCTAGTTCACATTGACAGGGCTGTAGTGGAGCGGGTCGAGAGATTCTAGTTCACATTGACTGGGCTGTAGTGGAGCGGGTCGAGAGCTTCTAGTTCACATTGACAGGGCTGTAGTGGAGCGGGTCGAGAGATTCTAGTTCACATTGACTGGGCTGTAGTGGAGCGGGTCGAGAGATTCTAGTTCACATTGACAGGGCTGTAGTGGAGCGGGTCGAGAGATTCTAGTTCACATTGACTGGGCTGTAGTGTAGCGGGTCGAGAGATTCTAGTTCACATTGACTGGGCTGTAGTGGAGCGGGTCAAGAGATTCTAGTTCACATTGACTGGGCTGTAGTGGAGCGGGTCGAGAGATTCTAGTTCACATTGACTGGGCTGTAGTGGAGTGGGTCGAGAGATTCTAGTTCACATTGACTGGGCTGTAGTGGAGCGGGTCGAGAGATTCTAGTTCACATTGACAGGGCTGTAGTGGAGTGGGTCGAGAGATTCTAGTTCACATTGACTGGGCTGTAGTGGAGCGGGTCGAGAGATTCTAGTTCACATTGACTGGGCTGTAGTGGAGCGGGTCGAGAGATTCTAGTTCACATTGACTCAGGAGGCTGAAAAGATTTGGCATGGGCCCTCGGATCCTCAAAAATGTCTACAGCTGCACTCATGATTTGCTGCTGCTACTCTGTTCTTAATTTTACTATTATTATCTATCCTGATGCCTAGTCACTTTACCCTGCCTTCATGTACATATCTACCTCAAATACCTTATTATTATCTATCCTGATGCCTAGTCACTTTACCCTGCCTTCATGTACATATCTACCTCAAATACCTTATTATTATCTATCCTGATGCCTAGTCACTTTACCCTGCCTTCATGTACATATCTACCACAAATACCTTATTATTATCTATCCTGATGCCTAGTCACTTTACCCTGCCTTCATGTACATATCTACCACAAATACCTTATTATTATCTATCCTGATGCCTAGTCACTTTACCCTGCCTTCGTGTACATCTCTACCACAAATACCTTATTATTATCTATCCTGATGCCTAGTCACTTTACCCTGCCTTCATGTACATATCTACCTCAAATACCTTATTATTATCTATCCTGATGCCTAGTCACTTTACCCTGCCTTCATGTACATATCTACCACAAATACCTTATTATTATCTATCCTGATGCCTAGTCACTTTACCCTGCCTTCATGTACATATCTACCTCAAATACCTTATTATTGTCTATCCTGATGCCTAGTCACTTTACCCTGCCTTCATGTACATATCTACCTCAAATACCTTATTATTATCTATCCTGATGCCTGGTCACATTAACCTGCCTTCATGTACATATCTACCTCAAATACCTTATTATTATATATCCTGATGCCTAGTCACTTTACACTGCCTTCATGTACATATCTACTGGTACTCCCTGTATATTGCTGCACATTAATCTGGTACTGGTACTCCCTGTATATAGCAGCACATTAATCTGGTACTGGTACTTCCTGTATATAGCAGCACACTAATCTGGTACTGGTACTTCCTGTATATAGCTGCACACCGCTCCATTATTGTGTATTGTATTCCTCTTGTGTTACTATTTTTAATTGTATTGATTCGATTGAACCTCAGTGTAAAACCAGCTCACAGGGTTGATCCACAAGACCAACAGCCCCCTCTAGTGTCAGCTCTCATCTAGGAAAGTCTGTGTGTTGTAAAAATTATTTTTATATCCCAACTCTCCCTGAAACCCCTCCAGAGAGTGGGGTCACGGCCAGGGTCAGTACATGGGGAAATTAGGGTGAAGTGCTTTGCTCAAGGGTACATCATTTTTTTTCACCTTGTCGACTCGGGGATTCGAACAAGCAACCGTTCGGTTACTGGCCCAACACTCTAACCGTTAGGCTACGTGTGTGTGTGTGTGTGTGTGTGTATGTGTGTGTGTGTGCGTGCGTGCGTGTGTCCTTCTCCCGCAGTTAACCAGGAAGCAAACAAGTGCTGATGCGTCATTTTGACTGTGACTTTGGAGTTTGACCTTTGCACCACACTTCAGGTGTCCACATGCGTATGTTCAGGTTGCTTCCAGCAGAACTCGACCAGGTCAAACAAACGTCTGTGCTTGCATATTCCCCAATGACATTCGCTTGACAAATTTGAACAAATTACTGTTGTTAATCCTTCTTGAGATACCGTAGCAACAACCTACCCAGGAACCCTTCCTCAAAATAGGCTGAATTTAGGAAGATAAAGATAAATTAAGAAAACAGTAATTCATTTCAATTTCACGTCTAACTAAGATGTTTGGTGCAGTATTTCTCAAGTGGAAAAATGTGCATGAAAACTAGTCGCCTCCCTTTGAATGACAACAAACACTTAATTGTAGAATCGCGTCCATAGTTCCCACTCCTACAAGGAATAGTACTGTTGACCAATCGCTGACGTAGAGGCGTAGACTTCAGGTATTGAACTTCGACTTGCCTTTAAAAAAAAAAGTGTGTCCGCGAACAGTAGAAAAAAACCTGTCGAACACCGAAATGAACAATAAGGTCAAAACATTTTGTCGTAATATATGCATTATATGCAAACAAATTATAATCTTTAAACGCAGACAACTCCCCTCTTTCTCTTTCTCACACACAGACACATACTCTCACGGACACTGACCACACATACACACACACTTACGGACACTGAGCACACAGACACACACACTTACAGACACAGAGCACACCGACACACACTTACAGACACTGAGCACACATACACACCCGCTTACAGACACTGAGCACACAGACACACACACTCACAGACACTGAGCACACAGAAACACACACTCACGGACACTGAGCATGCAGACACACACACTCACGGACACTGAGCACACAGACACACACACTTACAGACACAGACACACACACACACTTACAGACAATGAGCACACAGACACACACTCACGGACATTGAGCACTCAGACACACATGTTCTATACGGATCATTTGTTTTTCAACAGGACAATGACCCAAAACACACCTCCAGACTGTATACGGACTATTTGACCAAGGAGAGTGATGGAGTGCTGCATCAGATGACCTGGCCTCCACAAATACCCGACCTCAACCCAATTGAGATGGTTTGAGATGACTTGGACCGCAGAGTGAAGGAAAAGCAGCCAACAAGAGCTCAGCATATGTGGGAACTCCTTCAAGACTGTTGGAAAAGCATTCCAGGTGAAGCTGGTTGAGAGAATGCCAAGAGTGTGCAAAGCTGTCATCAAGGCAAAGGGTGGCTACTTTGAAGAATCTAAAATCAAAAATATATTTTGATTTGTTTAACATTTCTTTGGTTACTACATAATTCCATGTGTGTTATTTCAAAGTTTTGATGTCTTCACTATTATTCTACAATGTGCAATGTATTCTACAACCCTTGAATGAGTATGTGTGTCCAACATTTTAACTTGTACTGTATGAAATGGGTAAAACAGTGTTTAATAATGGAACACTGGTCACTTTAATAATGTTTAAAGTGACCAGTGTTCCATGTACATAGCCTCTAGGCTGCAGGGTTGAGTAACCGGGTGGTAGCCGGCTAATGACAGTGACTAAGTTCAGGGCAGGGTACTGGGTGGAGGCCAGCTAGTAATATCTATTTTAATAGTCTGATGGCCTTGAGATAGAAGCTGTTTTTCAGTCTCTTGGTCCCCGCGTTGATGCACCTGTACTGACCTCGCCTTCTGGATGATAGTGAGATGAACAGGCAGTGGCTCGGGTGGCTGAGGTCCTTGATGATCTTGGCCTTCCTGTGACACTGGGTGCTGTAGATGTCCTGGAGGGCAGGCAGTGTGCCCCTGGTGATGCGTTGGGGCAGACCGCACCACCCTCTGGAGAACCCTGCAGTTGTGGGCAGTGCAGTTGCCGTACCAGGCGGTGATACAGCCCGACAGGATGCTCTCAATGGTGCATCTGTAAAAGTGTGTACGGGTGTTAGGGGCCAAGCTGACTTTCTTCAGCCTCCTGAGGTTGAAGAGGTGCCGTTGAGCCTTATTCGCCACACTGTCGGTGTGGATGGACGATTTCAGATTGTCAGTGATGTGAACAACGTTTTTGTGGTTTTTCTTACATTATTAGCCCAGAATGTTTTTTTGCATTATTACAAACAGCTGAAAATAACTTTTGGATATCAGAGCAGCAGTAACTCACAAGCATTTCGATCAGAAATGCGACTTTCCTGAATTTGATCCTTTGTTTGTACCCCCCAAGGCGATTTAACTTATCCCAGGGGCTCTTCCAAGAGCTATTCAGAGTTTAGTCCAAGTCAGGAGGCGTGGACACCATCCACTGCTTCCGAGTATATTACTCGCTAATGTTCAGTCCTTGGACAAGCTCAGGGCGAGGATCTCCTTCCAGAGAGACATCAGGGACAGTAACGTACTCTGTTTCACAGAATCCTGTCTCTCTCAGGATATACTGTCCCCATCCATACAGACAACTGGGTTCTCAGAGTGCTTTATCTTTAATGAGCAGGCTGTGATCCCCTACTTAAGGATGGCATTAAGGGTGGCACCTCTGAGCTCTCGGTTTCATCTTGATATTATTCTGGAATAGGGACGAGGTGGAATGGAGGAGCCTGGGTTTATGCAATCTCACTTAAAAGCTCAAATGAGCAAGACACACACACACAGTCTTGCACAATCGACCTTGTGGGGACATACAATTCAGTCCCATTCAAAATCCTATTTTCCCTAACCTGTACATAACCTAACCCTAAACCTAACCCAAACCTGTACCCTACCCTACCCTAACCTTAACCCTAACCCTTACCCTAAACCTTACCCTAGCTCCTAACCCTAAAACTAATTATAATTCTAACCTTAACCCTAAACCCCCTAGAAATAGCATTTGAGCTTGTGGGAACCAACAAAATGTCCCCAGCTGGACAAATTTTGGTTTGTTTACTATTCTTGCAGGGACTTTTGGTCCCCACAAGTATAGTTAAACATGTCCACAGTGAAGTAAGTGTTGTGTTGTGTTGTGTGTGTGTGTGTGCCAGATCATAATCAAATCATAGCTGTGTCTCTGATGGCGGAAATGTAGTCGTCTTTTACTGTCAAATTTGAAATATGTTTTGGTGGGATGTATTATCAAGTCTATGTTGTGTGATGTTGACGGGAGTAATTATCAAATCTTAACACACAAAAAAAAAAAAGACAGAACGTAAGTAGTATGAATGTTTATTGTTATTTACTAACATGTTTGATTAAATGACAGTGTTGATGTACATTTGTTAATTCATCAATCAATAAATCAATCAAATGTAAGTCCCTTTTACATCAACAGTTGTCACAAAGAACTTTACAGTAACCTGGCCTACATCACAAAGAACTTTACAGTAACCTGGCCTACACCACAAAGAACTTTACAGTAACCTGGCCTACATCACAAAGAACTTTACAGTAACCTGGCCTACATCACAAAGATCTTTACAGTAACCTGGTCTACACCACAAAGAGCTTTACAGTAACCCGGCTTAGACCACAAAGAGCTTTACAGTAACCTGGCCTACACCACAAAGAGCTTTACAGTAACCCGGCTTAGACCACAAAGAGCTTTACAGTAACCCGGCTTAGAACACAAAGAACTTTACAGTAACCTGGCCTACACCACAAAGAGCTTTACAGTAACCTGGCCTACACCACAAAGAGCTTTAAAGTAACCTGGCCTACATCACAAAGAGCTTTACAGTAACCCGGTTGAGAACACAAAGAGTTTTACAGTAACCCGGCTTAGAACACAAAGAGCAAGAGAAGAAGAAAGCGAAGATTGGATCCTTATGTATTGGCCTAATAGGCTAGATTAAAAGAATGTTCGATTACCCATAATTTCTTCACTTAACACAACCTCCAAGTTTAATAAATGAAATGCAACATTTCAGAAGAATTTCTGTCCACTACCAACACCATCAAGTAGTCTTTTTTGTTGCTGTCAGAATTATATTCAGCAGCCTTCTGATGAGCAACAGATCCCACAGTACTGTAGTGGGTCAGTGAGTGACAAAGTTGTCACACTTTGGACAACACAGAGTGTGATAGCCCCAGAAGCAGATGCCCACGTAACCAATCTTCATGAGAAAATACACAAATCCTCAAGAAACCCCAATCAAGATATTCATTGATTGACTGATTGTAGTAGCGTGGTGGTTGTTATCCCAACTAGTAGAGCGAGGACTGTAAGTGCTACAGGCTGAGCGGCATTCATAGCCCTGTTTCTGTTGCAGAGACTTCCCTCACAGCAGGACACAGAACCGGAGTCAGAACCGGAGTCAGAACCGGAGTCAGAACCGGAGTCAGAACCGGAGTCAGAACCGGAGTCAGAACCGGAGTCAGAACCGGAGTCAGAACCGGAGTCAGAACCGGAGTCAGAACCGGAGTCACACATATTCCTGGAGACACAGCCTCGAAGTGTCACAGACCGACCATTACTAGCTGTCACTACAGAGAAAATATTACATTAGATCAAAAATATTGTCAAAAACAATACAATATGAATGAAATTTACAGAGATAATTCAAATAAACCTAACATTTCTTACAAGTGTATGTATTACACAAGGACCAAAGTATAGCATGAACACAACCAAACACAAACATGAATTGCATGTACCGTACCTGTGTCGTTAAGACAGTGATCTTGAACTCCCTGGCAGGTCACAGCCTGATCGCAAACCTCATCTTCAGGATCAGTGCAAGATAAACATTGAAGTCCATTGTGGGTGTCATCTGGAGAAACAACAGGACAACTCGTATAAGGATCAGACAACAACAAAAAAATATATGTAATTCAACAAAGAACAATGGAGGTCAAAGTTCAGAAGAATATTTACCAGAGAAAGTGTCACTGTTGCAGCCAGATGAGTTGCAGCATGAAGAAGTGAATTGATGGAAACCGATATTCAAAGACATTTTGGGGCTTGACTGACAAAAATGGTCATCCATGCATCCCTTCATGATCCTCTCATTGATACTTGAGTTTGAAACTGAAAGGTAAAAGATTTTTTTTTAAATATTCATAACGATGTTTTGGTAAGATAGTACTAGAGAAGGTATATACAGTGCTGGATGAGACAATGCCAAGAGTGTGCAAAGCTGTCATCAAGGCAAAGGTTGGCTACTTTGAAGAATCTCAAATATACAATATATTTCGATTTGTTTAACACTTGTTTGGTTACTACATGATTCCATATGTGTTATTTCATAGTTTTGATGTCTTCACTATTATTCTACAATTTAGAAAATAGTAAAGACAAAGAAAAACCCTTGAATGAGTAGGTGTCCAAACTTTTGACTAGTACTGTAAGTATTCACACCCCTGAGTCCATACTTTGTAGAAGGACCTTTGGCAGCGATTAGAGCTGTGAATATTTCTGGGTAAGTCTCTAAGAGCTTTCCACACCTGGATTGTGCAACATTTGACCATTATTATTTTCAAAATTCTTCAAGTTCTGTCAAATTGGTTGTTGATCATTGCTAGATAACCATTTTCAGGTCTTGCCATAGATTTTCAAGTGGATTTAAGTCAAAACTGTAACTTGGCCACTCAGGAACATTCACTGTCGTCTTGGTAAGCAACTCCAGTGTAGATTTGGCCTTGTGTTCTAGGTTATTGTCCTGCTGAAAGGTGAATTCATCTCCCAGCGTCTGGTGGAAAGCAGACTGAACCAGGTTTTCCTCTAGGATTTTGCCTGTGCTAATCCTGAAAATCTCCCCAGTCCTTAATTAACGATTACAAGTGTCATGACTGGTCTGTTCGGGTCAGGATACCGTGGACCATAATCCTACAGGGATATCTCTCACACCCACCAGCGGGGGAGAGGTCGAGAGCTATGGAAGTGGGGGGATTTTATGACATCCATTGTAAATCTTAAGGCAGCAGACAAAATCCCTTTTGTCCTCTCGGTATGGAGGGATGGACTCTATAATGGGCCTATGGAGAATCTACCTCTGAACAGTAACATGCCATAAATGGACTTTGGGACAATATGTTTCGTCAGCCAAAACGATAGTAATGATGATAGATGGAATATGAAAATGAATGTCGTATTTGTTATGTTATTAAAAGTTAAATGACGACGTTTAACAAAAAACATTGTAACTTGAAGAGTTTTTACAAGATATAGCTGATGTTTGCATATTGTACGTTGTGTGGAAAATGTCCAGATCAAAGAGAATGTTTTTGTAAAGATGAAATGTGAAGTTAGTTGTCTAAATTGGTTCTGAGTAAAGTCCAGACCTTGCCTGGTAACTAGTTATGCCCAGAGAACTTGCCCTGAAGGCAGAAATGCCCATTTCTAAACCGAGGGTATAAAACATGTGAGGTAATTATTAACATTTGGACTAGGTGACAGCCAAGGTGTGAGTAGTCAGTAACCCCAAAACGCAACACGAGGTTGAAGAAGACAAAGGAACCTTTTAAAAACCTGTGCTATGGATGAGTCTAAGAGGGTGAATTCAAGCAGGACCACCCAGTTATTCTCTCCAAGGAATCGTGTGTCTACACTACTTTCATTCCCACGCTGGAGCCCTGAGCTACACGGCTGGCTGGCTGTCCATAGAAGACCCCTTTTCAGATCAAGGGCAAGGAAACAGACCACTAAGAGAAAGGACACTGACATCGTGAGGACAAACGGAGAGTTACACCTGGTAACCCGAAGACGTACCGTCATCAGAGAAGCCAGAACCCGGTCCACGAAAAGACACCCCATCGGAGACCTTCAACACGTAATTACATCATTATATTCTGACCCATAAGAGCGGAAGTTCGGGGCAAGGTTAGGGTTAAAATAAGCATAGTTGACAAATGCACCCAAGTGTGCTTTTCTCTCGTGCACTCTCTCTCTCTTTTGAAATCCCCATTTTGTGTAAAACGTGTCATATTGTGTTGGCCCGCTAGGGACCTGTTGTCATTTTACTAAGTTCTAATCAAAAGCCTAGACCGTGTGTTTGAGTATCATATATTATCATTTTAGCTTGTTAGTAAATAAATAATCAACTCAGTTTGTGTGGTACGGACTTATTTAGTGGGACTCGGGTTTGTGCAGATTCCAGGATTATGCGACATTCAGAATGAGACTGTAGAGGAAATTAATTAATTGGCGACTGTTGTAAAACGATATTCTGATATTCTTTGAGTTAATTTGGGAAATAGAAACTCAATAAAGCCAAACTTTCCCATGGTGCCCCCGGTTAATGAGTTAATAATTACCTGATTAATTTAATCACGTAATTATAAACCGTTAATCATTCGCTGAGCAGCAGTCGTCACATTAATCAATACAACGTTACGAGACAAGCATATGCATAACATGATGCAGCCACCACTATGCTTGAAAATATGGAAAATGATATTCAGTAATGTGTTGTATTGGATTTGCCCCAAACATTTCACTTTGTATGCAGGACAAAAAGTTAATTGCTTTGTCAAATTTCTTACAATATTTCTTTAGTGCCATGTTGCAAAAATGTTTTGGATTATTTTTTTATTCTGTACAGGCTTCCGTCTTTTTACTCTGTCAATTAGTAACTTCAATGTTGTTGATCCATCCTCAGTTTTCTCCTATCACAGCCATCAAACTCTGTAACTGTTTGACATGGCCTCATGGTGAAATCCCTAAGCAGTTTCCTTCCTCTCCGGCAACTGAGTTAGGAAAGACACCTGTATCTTTGTAGTGACTGGGTGTATTGATACACCATCCAAAGTGTAATTAAGTTCTTCACCAAGCTCAAAGAGATATTCATTGTCTGCTTTTTTACCCATCTACTAATAGGTGCTCTTCTTAGTGAGGCATTGGAAAACCTCCCTGATAACTGTGGTTGAAAAAACTCAACATTTAATAGATTTTAAATTCGGGCTGTAACACATCAAAATGTGGAAAATTCAAGGGGTGTGAATAGTTTCTGAAGGTACTAACTCACTTCTTATAATAATTAACGAAAACATAATCAATGAAAACAATTCCAGTCACATATTTTTAGAGTTTTAACTTACCAACATTGGGGTCGGTTGCTGTACGGTCGTTTCCCCAGCGGATATCAATGTCAACATTCCAAATGCTAAAATGGATGCGTCCTCTGGCATTAACAACTACAATGTCAAAAGTCAAACAAAGGGGATATTTCAAAACATGTGACAAGTTAATACTACGTACTATGTCCATTAAAATGTACAATGTAAATTATTCACGCAAATAGTCAACTGCAGTCTCAGAGGTTTTCTCTGGCTAGATAAAATGATACGTTTAATCTTACCGGAGGATTGCAGAGAGCTGCTGGAATTTGTGGAACACGCTTGTCCATCACTGCATGTCTCCAGGGTTTGTTCTGAGCAGTTGGGGTCTGCTGGATCTTTACAGGTGAAGCACTGCAGAGCATGAGCTGCTGAAAAAGAGAGGGCAACAAGAAACATTCACGTAAAGTAACCAGACCTGGGTTCAAATAATATTTCAATTATTTTAATTACTTTCACAATTCACATACATTTCAATTTAAATATTTGGATACGATTATTTAGAATATACAAGTGAAACGTATTGGCATGTATTACAAAATACTCAAATATACAAATATTTAAATACTGTAAATATTTAAATATATTTGAACCCAGGTCTGTTTGGTCCTAGTGTTAATTGAGAACATGTATTTGGAAACAAGTATTTGAGAATTGTTTCAAATAGTAGGATATTTATAGGAAATGTTTTGAATATACTTTCAAATACTTCTAATTTATGAAGTTTATTCGGCACCGATATTATTTGAAAATACTCAAATATACAGAATATAAGTATTTAAATAACAAATACTTTTAATTACACAGGTATTTGAACCTAAGTCTGAAAGTAACACAATTGTCTTATTACACATATAACTAACCAAATGAAAAATGTACAATATATTACCAATGCAGAGCAGCATACAAGCCAGTAAGAGAATGATGGTGTGTTTCATTCTGAGCTGAAGCAGTGATTACCAGTACAACAAATGACTGTTTGCAGGACCTTATATAATGTGTAGTCACAAAAGAGGGAAAGGCAAAATGGAAAACAATAAGAATGATGTGTCAATCAATCTTTGCTTGTTCCTGGGGCGTTGCAACCACAATCTACCGGAATATTTACCACACAGACATTGTCACCTTGTTAAAATCTACCTAACTCTTCGCTCCCACCCTTTTCCCAGAACCTACCACTATATCACATTCACATTTCCTTCAGGCTCAAACAAAGACAGCTGAGAAATATAATACTGCACAGAACAAAAGCAGAATATTGCATCTCATGTTACCGTTGCATGCCTTAACATGTTCCCAGTATATTCAATTGCTGAAATATTGTGTGTTTGTGCATGAGTATCAGTATGTGTTTTGAGTCATTGTTCAGGCATACAATGTGTTGTTAATCCTCTCCATACTAGGTAAAGACATTCTAAAAGACTGGACATCTACGGTCTAAAAGACTGGACATCTGGACCCTTCAGTCATCTCTCCTGACTCCATTACTCTTCAGTCAGCTCTCCTGACTCCGTGACCCTTCAGTCATCTCTCCTGACTCCATTACTCTTCAGTCAGCTCTCCTGACTCCATTACTCTTCAGTCAGCTCTCCTGACTCCGTGACCCTTCAATCAGCTCTCCTGACTCCGTGACCCTTCAATCAGCTCTCCTGACTCCGAGACCCTTCAGTCACCTCTCCTGACTCCTTGCAAATGCAAATGAAAGATAAACATCTTGTGAATCCAGCCAATATTTCCGATTTTTTAAGTGTTTTACAGCGAAAACACAATATAGAATTATATTAGCTTACCACAATAGCCAAACACACAAATGCATTTATTCACCGCAAAAGGTAGCTATCGCAAAAACCAGAAAAAGATATAAAATTAATCACTAACCTTGACCAACTTCATCAGATGACAGTCTTATAACATCAGGTTATACAATACACTTATGTTTTGTTCGAAAATGTGCATATTTAGAGCTGCAAACCGTGGTTATACATTGTGAATATGTAGCATCGATTCACCAGAATGTCCGGAAGCTATTTTGGACACTCACCTAATCTGACCAAAGAACTCATCATAAACTTTACATAAAAATACTTGTTGTATGGCAAATGAAAGATACACTGGTTCTTAATGCAACCGCCGTGTTCGATTTTTAAAAATAACTTTACCATAACAAACAGCTTGCGTTATTGCGAGACAGCGCCCGCCAAAACGGCGGAGAATAGAAATAACATTTTCCACAGAAATACGAAATAACATCATAAATTGTTCTTACTTTTGCTGAGCTTTCATCAGAATATTGTACAAGGAGTCCTTGGTCCAGAATAAATCATTGTTTGGTTTTAGAATGTCCTTTTCTCCTGTCGAATTTGCGCCACAATGCTAGCCAATGTTGATGACGTTCCCATTTTCTCTCGACGCAAAGAACGGAAAACTCCAAAAGTCCCAATAAACGTTGAATAATCTGATAAAACTCGGTTGAAAAAACATACTTTACGATGTAATTATCACATGTATCAAATAAAATCAGAGCCGGAGATATTAGCCGTGTATACCGAACGCTTATCAGAAGACAATATGGAGGTGCTTCATATGGTAGAGAAAGGAAATTCCTGACCTGCCACTCCAAAAGCTCTCATTCGACCTCAGATCAAGCTAGCCACCCCATTCCATCTAGTGGAAGGCGTATGAAGTGCATGCATATCGATAAATAAAAGCCAGTTGAATAGGCAGGCCCTGAAACAGAGCCTCGTTTTCAGATTTTTCACTTCCTGTATGGAAGTTTGCTGCCAAATGAGTTCTGTTTTACTCACAGATATAATTCAAACAGTTTTAGAAACTTGAGAGTGTTTTCTATCCAATAGTAATAATAATATGCATATTGTATGATCTAGAATAGAGTACGAGGCCGTTTAAATTGGGCACGATTTCTTCCAAAGTGAAAATAGCGCCCCCCTATTGACAAGAAGTTTTAACTCTCCTGACTCCTCGACCCTTCAGTCAGCTCTCCTGACTCTGTGACCCTTCAATTAGCTCTCCTGACTCCGTGACCCTTCAGTCAGCTCTCCTGACTCCGTGACCCTTCAATCAGCTCTCCTGACTCCTTGACCCTTCAATCAGCTCTCCTGACTCCGTGACCCTTCAAACAGCTCTCCTGACTCCACGAGGTAGCAGCAAGAACACAGCACAACTACCAAACAATTCAACTTCATCACTTTACCTAGATGTTTGTTACATCTGTTCATTCAGGTTTAGATGGGAATAAAGCACTGGATAACATTAATAAATTCACCTTTCCAGAAACAAGTCTCTCACTGTTGCCGCTTGCTATAGACCTCCCTCTGCCCCCAGCTGTGCCCTCGATACCATATGTGAATTGATTTCCCCCCCATCTATCTTCTGAGCTCGTGCTACTAGGTGACCTAAACTGGGACATGCTTAAAACTTATTTCAGCTAGAGGGCAGAATTTTTATGTTTGGAATAATAACGTTCCCAAGGTAAACTGACTATTTCTCAGGCCCAGATCGTAGAATATGCATATAATTTACAGATTAGGATAGAAAACACTCCAAAGTTTCCGAAACTGTCAAAATATGGTATGTGAGTATAACAGAACTGATTTTGCAGGCAAAAACCTGAGGAAATCCAACCCGGAAGTGCCTTTTATTTGGAAAAATCCCTGTTTCATTGCCTGCCCCTCCTCCATTTAAAGGGGTATCAACCAGATTCCTTTTCCAATGGCTTCCTCAGGCTGTGACCAGGCTTTAGCCATAGTGTCAGGCTTTTATTTTGAAAAATGAGCGAGATTTATCAAAACGCGTCAGGTGTCCTTTGATTAGTTCATGCGCGGGAGAGTTGTAGCTCGACATTTTCTTTCTCTATAGTATTGAATAGTTTACCGTCCGTTTGAAATATTCTCGATTATGTATGTTAAAAACAACCTGAGGATTGATTATAAAAAAGGTTTGACATGTTTCTACGAACATTACGGATACTTTTTGGAATTTTTGTCTGCCCTTCAGGACCGGAACGAGCCTGTGGTTTTCTGAACATAACGCGCAAACCAAATGGCGGTTTTGGGTTATAAAACGAATCTTTATCGAACAAAAATAACATTTATTGTGTAACTGGGAGTCTCGTGAGTACAAACATCCTGTAACGGCTGTCGTATTCGTTCTCCTCCTCAGACGAGGAGGAGCATGGGTCGGACCAACACGCAGCGAGGTGTGATGACATATTGAATTTATTTGAAGACGAACACGAAAACAACACTTGGAAAATTACAAAATAACAAAACGACGTAGACAGACCTGAACATGGAACTTACATAACTAAACGAAGAACTCACGAACAGGAACAGACTACATCAAACGAACGAACAAACGAAACAGTCCCGTGTGGTGCGCAGACACAGACACGGAAAACAATCACCCACAACCAAACAGTGAGAACAGCCTACCTTAAATATGGTTCTCAATCAGAGGAACGTCAAACACCTGCCTCTAATTGAGAACCATATCAGGCACATTAAACCCAACATAGAAACACATAACATAGAAATGCCCACCCACACTCACGCCCTGACCGACTAACACATACAAAACAACAGAAAACAGGTCAGGAACGTGACACATCCGAAGATTATCAAAGGTAAGCGATTAATTTTATTGCTTTTCTGACTTTCGTGACCAAGCTAATTTGTGGCAATACAAATACAAATCATGACAAAAACAAAGTGATTAACCAGTCATAACTAGCCAATGGCAATGCAGATTACACAGTAAGCAACCAATCGATTAAACACAGGATATGACATCATGGAACACCCTGCTTCTTCGCTTCTAGAAACTTTAAAAAAACACAAATTAACAAACTTAGTTTTGTCTAGTGATTCTGTTCGTACTTCCTACTGTTTTGTCTAGTGATTGATAAACTCACAAACGCTTGGATTGCTTTCGCTGTAAAGCATATTTTCAAAATCTGACACGATAGGTGGATTAACAACAAGCTAAGCTGTGTTTTGGTATATTTCACTTGTGATTTCATGATTATAAATATTTTTTTTATTTTTTTTTAATTTGGCAGCTCTGCAGTTTAGCGGTTGTTGTTGATAAATGATCCCGGTAGCGGGATCTGCGCGTCAAGAACACCAGAAATGGAAGTGTTCCATTTTTATATCAGAGGTTTGTGTTAAAGAGACCATGGACCTACCATTGATTTAATGACGCTGTATCTCTCTTTCCACTTACTTCTCTCTCCCTCCCTCCCTGCCACTCATTTCTCCTCCCTCTTTCCCTCCCCACCCCAGTTGTATGCCTCTTCTCTCCTCCCTGCCTCTTCTCTCCTCCCTTCCCTCCCTCCCCGTCTCTTCTCTCCTCCCTTCCTTCCCTCCCTCCCCGTCGCTTCTCTCCTCCCTTCCTTCCTTCCCTCCCTCCCCATCTCTTCTCTCCTCCCTTCCTTCCCTCCCTCCCCATCTCTTCTCTCCTCCCTTCCTTCCCTCCCTCCCCGTCTCTTCTCTCCTCCCTTCCTTCCCTCCCTCCCCATCTCTTCTCTCCTCCCTTCCCTCCCTCCCCGTCTCTTCTCTCCTCCCTCCCTTCCTTCCCTCCCTCCCCATCTCTTCTCTCCTCCCTTCCCTTGCCTCCCTCCCCGTTCCTTCTCTCCTCCCTTCCATCCCTCCCCGTCTCTTCTCTCCTCCCTTCCCTCCTCCCTCCCTGTCTCTTCTTTCCTCCCTTCCCCCCTGCCTCTTCTCTCCTCCCTTCCCTCCCTTCCCTCCCTCCCTCCCTCACTCCCCGTCTCTTCTCTCCTCCCTTCCTTCCCTCCCTCCCCATCTCTTCTCTCCTCCCTTCCCTTGCCTCCCTCCCCGTCTCTTCTCTCCTCCCTTCCATCCCTCCCTGCCTCTTCTCTCCTCCCTTCCATCCCTCCCCGTCTCTTCTCTCCTCCCTTCCCTTCCCTCCCCTCCCTCCCCGTCTCTTCTCTCCTCCCTTCCATCCCTCCCTGTCTCTTCTCTCCTCCCTTCCCTCCCTGCCTCTTCTCTCCTCCCTTCCATCCCCTCCCTCCCCGTCTCTTCTCTCCTCTCCTCCCTCCCCTCCCTCCCCGTCTCTTCTCTCCTCCCTTCCCTCCCCTCCCTCCCCGTCTCTTCTCTCCTCCCTTCCCTCCCTCCCCTCCCTCCCCGTCTCTTCTCTCCTCCCTTCCCTCCCCTCCCTCCCCGTCTCTTCTCTCCTCCCTTCCCTCCCCTCCCTCCCCATCTCTTCTCTCCTCCCTTCCCTCCCCTCCCCTCCCTCCCCGTCTCTTCTCTCCTCCCTTCTCGCCCCTCTCTCCCCATCTCTTCTCTCCTCCCTTCCAGCCCCTCTCTCCCCGTCTTTTCTCTCCTCCCTTCCCCCGCTCCCCGTCTCTTCTCTCCTCCCTTCCCCCCCTCCCCGTCTCTTCTCTCCTCCCTGCCCTCCCTTCCCTCCCCTCCCTCCCCATCTCTCTCTTTGTAATGTCTGCATTAGGTATTCTGCAGCCATCCTCTGCTGTCACCACAGAATGTGTTAGGGTGTCTGAAGCACTTAAAGGAGATGTTCACCCATTTTTTTATGTTATATTGCGTTTGTGCACCTCTGAGTGACGTTCTCTCGATTCCCTGGGTCATTTCATGTTTTCATGTGTATCTGAGTTGTTGGAGTTCAAGCAGGCAGAAATCCGCCCGGTATGACGTAGCACCGTGATAAAGTCTCTCTCACTACACTGGAAGTTAAAAGGAATATGACTTTGAGATCTCTAAAATGTCTATCATGCATGTCAGATTTCAATACTGGCTGATGTCATAACTCGGGAGAATGTATTCTCTCTAATGAGCCATTGATCATATTGTTGCCATATTCCTACCTGGAGAAATGTGTAATTTAACAGAGGGTTCAGCACATGTTTCCTATTTGTCTGTCTCTTTAGTCCAGGGTGCATTGCATGGGGCCATTGTCAGAGATATTATAGAAAGGAGATAGGAATTGAATGAATGAAGGAACGTTTAACACCCCACCCACCAGACTGTCGACCAATCTTGTTCAGGTTGTCATGGTGCGTCACGCAGTTGCTAAGCTAATCGTCACGCAATCCCTTCTAAAAGTCAGTGTATACGTCGAGAAACGTGCCTGTTTTCCTGGAACGTACGTAATGTCACGATTCCAAAGCTATACGATATTATATATAGAAAGTTAAATATCTCACATCTCAGAAAAGACATGTAATGTTGTACTTCTTGTTGACGAAAAACATTTGTGCTAATGTTCGGTTTATGAGCTAGCGCCAAATAGACTACGTTTTCTAGCTAGCTAGCTACTTAGCTAGCCAGCCAGCCAGCCCATAGAAAGAGCATTGCATTGTGGGTTTGTAGTCGACTTGAGCTGCAACAGATTTCCACAAGGATTGTCCATGTTGCTACCAACCTTATTATAACATCAGTATGAAACAAACAAAAAATAGTATTCTTACATATTAGTGTTATTTAACACTGTAAATTAAAGGAATTACTGGTTTTGGGTGGATTTTTCCTTTAAGGGTCTTATTTATCCCTCCCCCCTCTCTCCCTCTTCTCCATCTCTGTTTCTCAAACTTTCTCCCAGGAGCTATACAGACCTTCAGTGTGTTTCATGATGTGATAAGATCTGACGAACACTGCTCTCTCTCTAGTTCTCCTTCAGGACAACACACTTACAAATGTTACCAACAGAAAAACCAACCTCTCTGTCTCGCCCTCTCTCTGTCTCTCCCTCTCTCTATCTCTCCCTCTCTCTATCTCTCCCTCTGTCTGTCTCCTCTGTCTGTTTCCTTCTCTGTCTGTCTCTCCCTCTCTCTGTCTCTCCCTCTCTCTATCTCTCCCTCTCTCTATCTCTCCCTCTCTCTATCTCTCCCTCTGTCTGTCTCCTCTGTCTGTCTGTCTCTCCCTCTGTCTGTCTGTCTCCTTCTCTCTCTATCTCTCCCCCTGTCTCTCCCGCTGTCTGTCCCCCCCCCCCCCTCTGTCTGTCTCCCCCCATCTGTCTGTCTCTCCCTCTGTCTGTCTCTCCCTCTGTCTCTCTCTCTCTTCCTTTACCAGAACACCACAGAATCAATGCTGCAGACGTGGTGCCGGTTAGACTGCTGAGACAGGGAGGTCAACAAGACATTACATTCAACTGTGACTATTTGCTTGAGAATGAAAAAGGTTAAATTATAAAAGTAGAAGAATGAGTTAAATTATACCAATGACTGTTACCACGTAAACTATGAAGCGTGCACACAACATAGAAAACAATGATAGCAAATTATCAAACTGTATTTCTGTATTTCTGCAATAAAGTTATGTACGGGATATAAGAAACAAAAGCTATGTGTCGCGTAGTCATTTCTATATGATGTGTTAACAGGCAGAAAATGAAAAGTATATCTGTTAGGCAGGGGTTTACTGTGCAGCCTAGAGAGAGGCTGTCACAACCATGAAATACACAAGACATGACAGGATGAGGCTTCTCTCTCTCACACACACACACACACACACACACACACACACACACACACACACACACACACACACACACACACACACATACATACACACACACACACATACACACACACACACATACATACACACACACATACACACACACACACATACACACACACACACATACACACACACACACACACACAGACCGCTATTCATTTCGCTGGTCGTCCTTGGACACAGGACCAAGACAAACATTCCAGAGGTTGTGTTGTGTTGTGATCTGTTGTGTTGTGATCTGTTGTGTTTTGTTGTGTTGTGTTGTGATGCGTTGTGTTGTGATCTGTTGTGTTGTGATGCGTTGTGTTGTGTTGTGTTGTGATGCGTTGTGTTGTGATCTGTTGTGTTGTGATGCGTTGTGTTGTGTTGTGTTGTGATGCGTTGTGATGCGTTGTGATCTGTTGTGTTTTGTTGTGTTGTATTGTGATGCGTTGTGTTGTGATCTGTTGTGTTGTGATGTGTTGTGATGCGTTGTGTTGTGATCTGTTGTGTTGTGATGTGATGTGTTGTGATGTGTTGTGTTGTGTTGTGTTGTGATGCGTTGTGTTGTGATCTGTTGTGTTGTGTTGTGTTGTGATGCGTTGTGTTGTGATCTGTTGTGTTGTGTTGTGTTGTGATGCGTTGTGTTGTGATCTGTTGTGTTGTGATGTGTTGTGTTGTGTTGTGTTGTGATGCGTTGTGTTGTGATCTGTTGTGTTGTGTTGTGTTGTGATGCGTTGTGTTGTGATCTGTTGTGTTGTGATGCGATGCGTTGTGATGCGTTGTGATCTGTTGTGTTTTGTTGTGTTGTGTTGTGATGCGTTGTGTTGTGATCTGTTGTGTTGTGATGCGTTGTGTTGTGTTGTGTTGTGATGCGTTGTGTTGTGTTGTGATCTGTTGTGTTGTGTTGTGTTGTGATGCGTTGTGTTGTGATCTGTTGTGTTGTGATGCGTTGTGTTGTGTTGTGTTGTGTTGTGATGCGTTGTGTTGTGATGCGTTGTGATCTGTTGTGTTGTGTTGTGTTGTGATGCGTTGTGTTGTGATCTGTTGTGTTGTGTTGTGTTGTGATGCGTTGTGATGCGTTGTGATCTGTTGTGTTTTGTTGTGTTGTATTGTGATGCGTTGTGTTGTGATCTGTTGTGTTGTGATGCGTTGTGTTGTGTTGTGTTGTGATGCGTTGTGATCTGTTGTGTTGTGTTGTGTTGTGATGCGTTGTGTTGTGATCTGTTGTGTTGTGATGCGTTGTGTTGTGTTGTGTTGTGTTGTGATGCGTTGTGTTGTGATCTGTTGTGTTGTGTTGTGTTGTGATGCGTTGTGTTGTGATCTGTTGTGTTGTGATGCGTTGTGTTGTGTTGTGATGCGTTGTGATGCGTTGTGATCTGTTGTGTTTTGTTGTGTTGTGTTGTGATGCGTTGTGTTGTGATCTGTTGTGTTGTGATGCGTTGTGTTGTGTTGTGTTGTGATGCGTTGTGTTGTGTTGTGATCTGTTGTGTTGGTGTGTGTGATGCGTTGTGTTGTGATCTGTTGTGTTGTGATGCGTTGTGTTGTGTTGTGTTGTGTTGTGATGCGTGTGTTGTGATGCGTGTGATCTGTTGTGTTGCGTTGTGTTGTGATCTGTTGTGTTGTGATGTGTGTGTGTGTGTGTGATGCGTTGTATTGTTGTGTTGTGTTGTGTTGTGATCTGTTGTGTTGTGTTGTGTTGTGTTGTGATGCGTTGTGTTGTGATCTGTTGTGTTGTGATGCGTTGTGTTGTGTTGTGATGCGTTGTGATCTGTTGTGTTGTTGTGTTGTGATGTGTTGTGTTGTGATGCGTTGTGTTGTGTTGTGATCTGTTGTGATGTGATCTGTTGTGTTGTGATCTGTTGTGTTGTGATGAGTTGTGTTGTGATGCGTTGTGTTGTGTTGTGATGTGTTGTGTTCTGTTGTGTTGTGATGTGATGCGTTGTGATCTGTTGTGTTGTGATGCGTTGTGCGTTCTAACTGCTGCCTTGGAAACATACTCTTTATACAACCAGTCACTCTTATCCTCCCTCTTCAAAAACCAACCAGTCACTCTTATCCTCTCTCCTCAAAACCAACCAGTCACTCTTATCCTCCCTCCTCAAAAGCCAACCAGTCACTCTTATCCTCCCTCCTCAAAAACCAACTAGTCACTCTTATCCTCCCTCCTCAAAAACCAACCAGTCACTCTATCCTCCCTCCTCAAAAACCAACCAGTCACTCTTATCCTCCCTCCTCAAAAACCAACCAGTCACTCTTATCCTCCCTCCTCAAAAACCAACCAGTCACTCTATCCTCCCTCCTCAAAAACCAACCAGTCACTCTTATCCTCCCTCCTCAAAAACCAACCAGTCACTCTTATCCTCCCTCATCAAAAGCCAACCAGTCACTCTTATCCTCCCTCCTCAAAAACCAACCAGTCACTCTTATCCTCCCTCCTCAAAAACCAACCAGTCACTCTTATCCTCCCTCCTCAAAAACCAACCGGTCACAGTCCATCTTCTTTGTACATGTCTCTGTCAAGGCTGCCTTCCGTAAACTATTTTCAATGGGTTAGTTATCTTACTGAACCTAGCGGTTCAATTCAATTAGATTAGGATAAATGAATTTCAATCTATTTGGCATTTATATCTCATGTATTTTTTTCTTTATTTTTTGCTTGTTGCCCTCTGTAACCTGATGAACATGTTGGCACAATCAGACAACCAGTCAACTTCAACCTATAAGGACAAGAATATATACAGTATACAATTCCCTCCTGCGACCCTCTGCACAACACACAGATCAACATATCCCATCGGTTAATCTGGTCCACCCAGCCTGGTTAATCTGGTCTTCCCAGCCAGGTTAATCTGGTTTTCCCAGCCAGGTTAATCTGGTCCAACCAGCCTGGTTAATCTGGTCCAACCAGCCTGGTTAATCTGGTCCTCCCAGCCTGGTTAATCTGGTCCTCCCAGCCCGGTTAATCTGGTCCACCCAGCCCGGTTAATCTGGTCCAACCAGCCTGGTTAATCTGGTCCTCCCAGCCCGGTTAATCTGGTCCTCCCAGCCCGGTTAATCTGTTCCACCCAGCCCGGTTAATCTGTTCCACCCAGCCCGGTTAATCTGGTCCACCCAGTCCGGTTAATCTGGTCCACCCAGCCTGGTTAATCTGGTCCACCCAGCCCGGTTAATCTGTTCCACCCAGCCCGGTTAATCTGTTCCACCCAGCCCGGTTAATCTGGTCCACCCAACCTGGTTAATCTGGTCAACCCAGCCTGGTTAATCTGGTCCACCCAGCCCGGTTAATCTGGTCAACCCAGCCCGGTTAATCTGGTCCACCCAGCCCGGTTAATCTGTTCCACCCAGCCCAGTTAATCTGTTCCACCCAGCCCGGTTAATCTGGTCCACCCAGTCCGGTTAATCTGGTCAACCCAGCCTGGTTAATCTGGTCCACCCAGCCCGGTTAATCTGTTCCACCCAGCCCGGTTAATCTGTTCCACCCAGCCCGGTTAATCTGGTCCACCCAACCTGGTTAATCTGGTCAACCCAGCCTGGTTAATCTGGTCCACCCAGCCCGGTTAATCTGGTCAACCCAGCCCGGTTAATCTGGTCCACCCAGCCCGGTTAATCTGTTCCACCCAGCCCGGTTAATCTGTTCCACCCAGCCCGGTTAATCTGGTCCACCCAGTCCGGTTAATCTGGTCAACCCAGCCTGGTTAATCTGGTCCACCCAGCCCGGTTAATCTGTTCCACCCAGCCCGGTTAATCTGTTCCACCCAGCCCGGTTAATCTGGTCCACCCAACCTGGTTAATCTGGTCAACCCAGCCTGGTTAATCTGGTCCACCCAGCCCGGTTAATCTGGTCAACCCAGCCCGGTTAATCTGGTCAACCCAGCCCGATCACTAGCAATGGAGCCCGGAGACGAGGTGATGAGGTGACCCATCGGTGGTGTGTTGTCCAATTGGAAATGAGACGGTCTCCAATTAAATCGTACTAAACTCTTCATTTCCTAGCTGCATTACATGTTATTAAACTCTTTATCTCCCAGCTGCATTACATGTTATTAAACTTTTTATCTCCTACCTGCATTAAATGTTAAACTCTTTAATTCCTAGATGTATTACATGTTATTAAACTCTTTATCTCCTACCTGCATTAAATGTTAAACTCTTTAATTCCTAGCTGCATTAAATGTTAACCTCTTTATCTCCCAGCTGCAATAAACGTTAAACTCTTTACCTCCTAGCTGTATCACATGTTATTAAACTCTTTATCTCCCAGCTGCATTAAATGTTAAACTCTTTATCTCCTAGCTGCATTACATGTTATTAAACCCTTTACCTCCTAGCTGCATTAAGGCCCATGTAGGGTGCTGTAAATGCTTACAGGGTGAAATTGGCTGAAGTGAAGGAAGCCTGTCTGTCCATGTGCTCTCTTTGGTTCTCCCAATCACATTATTCACAGACGTACGGTGGTCCACACACACAGCACCATCACCACACCATCACCATCACCACACCATCACCATCAGCACACACCACAACACCATCACCACACAACACCATCACCACACCATCACCATCACTACACCATCACCACACACCACAACACCATCACCACACAACACCATCACCATCACCACACACCACAACACCACCATCACCACACAACACCATCACCACACACCACCATCACCACACAACACCATCACCACACCATCACCATCACCACACACCACCATCACCACACCACCACCACCACCACACAACACCATCACCACACACCACCATCACCACACCATCACCACACCATCACCACACCATCACCATCACCATCACCACACCATCACCATCACCACACCATCACCACACCATCACCTGAGGTGGCAGGTAGCCTAGTGGTTAGAGCGTTGGGCCATTAACCGAAAAGTTGCTGGATCGAATCCCCGAGCTGCCAAGGTAAACATCTGTTGTTCTGCTTCTGAACAAGGCAGTTAACCCACTGTTCCCCTGAACAAGGCAGTTAACCCACTGTTCCCCTGAACAAGGCAGTTAACCCACTGTTCCCCTGAACAAGGCAGTTAACCCACTGTTCCCCTGAACAAGGCAGTTAACCCACTGTTCCCCTGAACAAGGCAGTTAACCCACTGTTCCCCTGAACAAGGCAGTTAACCCACTGTTCCCCTGAACAAGGCAGTTAACCCACTGTTCCCCTGAACAAGGCAGTTAACCCACTGTTCCCCTGAACAAGGCAGTTAACCCACTGTTCCCCTGAACAAGGCAGTTAACCCACTGTTCCCCTGAACAAGGCAGTTAACCCACTGTTCCCCTGAACAAGGCAGTTAACCCACTGTTCCCCTGAACAAGGCAGTTAACCCACTGTTCCCCTGAACAAGGCAGTTAACCCACTGTTCCCCTGAACAAGGCAGTTAACCCACTGTTCCCCTGAACAAGGCAGTTAACCCACTGTTCCCCTGAACAAGGCAGTTAACCCACTGTTCCCCTGAACAAGGCAGTTAACCCACTGTTCCCCTGAACAAGGCAGTTAACCCACTGTTCCCCTGAACAAGGCAGTTATCCCACTGTTCCCCTGAACAAGGCAGTTAACCCACTGTTCCCCTGAACAAGGCAGTTAACCCACTGTTCCCCTGAACAAGGCAGTTAACCCACTGTTCCCCGGTAGGCCGACGGTAGAACATCATTGTAAATAAGAATATGTTCTTAACTGACTTGCTTAGTTAAAAAAAAGGTTAAATAAAACAAATTACAAGGCAGAGGGAACCACTGGCAGCATTATGGAGTGTGTGTGTAGTCTGAGACATGACAGAGGGAACCACTGGCAGCATTATGGAGTGTGTGTGTAGTCTGAGACATGACAGAGAGGACCACCCAGCAGCATTATGGAGTGTGTTTGCGTACACTCTGTACTGTCTGAAACAGATCATGAATTCAGAATGTTAAAGGGTTGGGAGAGGGTTCAAACTAAACTATTAAAAACTAGTGCCTAGTATCGGGATTGAACACGCAACCCTCGAAACCGGAGCTCTCACACACACACACGCACGCACACACACACGCACACACACACGCGCACTCACACACACACACACACACACACACACACACACACACACACACACACACACACACACACACACACACACACACACACACACACACACACACACACACACACACACACACACACACACACACACGCACACACACACGGCAGCTAGCCTCGAGGTTAGAGCGTTCTGCCAATAACTGAAAGGTCATTGGTTTGAATCCTTGAGCTGACAAGGTGAGCAATCTGTTGATGTGTCCTTGAGCAAGGCACTTAACCCCCCGCCAAATGTTCCAGGTGCGCTGGACAATGGTGACCCTGGCCGTGACCCCACTCCCTGCGGGCATATGCAAGAAACACATGTCCATTAAACACTTGGAACGATGAACACTTGTATAAAGTTATTAGTATTACACACCAGCCTACCCTTCTGCCATTGAAAGAAAAGACAGTGACGACAGCGTGAGGTTTGTAAAGTGCAGTACGCACCGCTCGGGGTTTTTGTACATAAATCGCGGAGCATCATCCTCGAGGAGCCTCGCCATCTATCTCCTCCAGTACGCGTCCAAAGTGCACTGGTGTCCTATTCTGGAAGCTACTTTCCGTTATGTATCCAAGATATATCCAACTGGACTGCTGAAATATAGCCTATCAGAGTGACTCACCAGGGATGTAGTCTAGCCTATGTGTGCCGTTATAACTCTAGTAACATTTTGGCATTGGCTCAAAGTTTATATATATATATATATATATATATATGTAGATATGGGCGGCTGAACATTGGGCAACACAAGCCAGGTCGACAAAGTTACCTAAATGAAAATGTCCTCGACTCTCAGCTCCCCATCGCCGAACAACAGCAGCCTTTTCACCGCGAGCTACGAGAGGACGGACCTCACCGAGGCGCAAAGACAGATGAGCCTGCTTCTCTTCGGCTTGTGCGTCGCCATCGCCGCTCTTACCTTCTTGGGAAGTGTGTATTCTCTCTTCTTTTTCATTCGGATGAGGTGGAAAACCATCCTGTGGCTCATCGTGGCTTCAATGTCCGTGGACGACCTGCTCAGCGTGATACCTCTCTCCCTCTTTATGCTCATGCAGTGGGAGAGAGATGGAGAGGGAGGGTCGGTGACCATATGCACTTTATCGGGACTTCTCTATGTGTTCCAAGGACTCTCCAGCAATATGAAGGCTTGCCTTATCGCAGCCTACACCTTTTACGTTACCAAGCGAGAAGGAAGCCCTCGGCCGTTGAGGGTGATGTTGGCGATAGCAGGGGTGTGGGTAGTCAGCCTGGCCGTCAGTGTACTACCCCTGTGCGGCTGGGGGAGTTTCACTCCGCTCTCTCTCGGCTGCTTCCCGGAGAGACGAGGTTTTTACCTTCTGCTCCTTTTTTCTTTGTACTCCGTGTGTTTCTGCGGATTGGTGTTCTTCTTCGTTCCTCTCACCTACCAGCTCCTGTGTTCCAGAGAGCCACAGAGGACGTTCTATCCGAGCTACTTGGATATAGCCAGGGATCTGAGAGGGGACGGGTCTGCGCCTCTCTGCGACCTCCCGTCCTTCTCTCGGGACGGCTTGGACAGAAGTTTCAGTACCTACAACGAGCTGAGTCCGGTTGGTTTGAGGAAAGGGTTAGGGGTGCGGGACAAAGTGGAAACATATACCTGTTCAAACCCGGACTCTGACCGTGTACTGAGGGATGATGGTACCATCTGTAACTGGGAATCCCCGGTGTTCTTTGCACAAAAGCGCTTCTCCATGATCCTAGCGGTGGTGAGAGTTGTCTTGTGGATGCCGATGATGGTGAGTGGCCTAGAGATGCTAAAATGTGTAGATAAAAAAAATATCAAATCATAGAAAGGCTATGTATGCTCCTATAACAAATAGGTGTTCATGTGGGGTCTAATAATGCTTTTGCATTATATACAGTGTATTTTCTTAGTCCTGCAATGCCACGTTGAATAGGCCGTCTGCCTACTCTATAAAACATGTAGGGTAAGGTGGGGTAACTAGCCCCACAAAATGGCATTGCACATCTCACTGTTAATATCCTCACTATGGCTAGGTTTACATTCAATTGGCAACAGATTTTCATGCAAATATTCAAAAATCTGCATAAAAACAATATGCACATTTTCCCCACCAGATATGTGTTTCCATCAAACTGACTTGTTGTGGATAAAAGGCTGTGCGTGATGACGTAGTGCACATCAAAATGACTTTTTCATTATAATTCCCATCTCATTTTCATCTACTGAGGGGGGGTTTTTTCACCCCCAAAAATGTTGCGTTATAAATGTGTCCACTCTGATATTGGCAGTGCGCTCCAGCCAACAGCTCTCAGATACCGTGCGTGTGTAGCCTACATGATGAGATTATTATGGACTAAAGAGAGAGATTATTTGTATTTGTCAAACGGCAGGCAAGCATCGATAAGCATGTGACCAGAATAAGACCCTCAATATGTATTGGAAAAGAGCATCAAGCTCGTCACCGTGCACTTTTACCAGGGGGGGGGGGGTTGCCCCCAACACACTCACCTTAAATTTGACTGCTTTATTAAAAACGGGTTGCAATTTCTATCTCTAAACAAGTGTATTATTTATCTTTAGGCTCCCCTAAAGGTATATTTATTTTTTATTTCACCTTTATTTTTAACCAGGTAGGCAAGTTGAGAACAAGTTCTCATTTACAATTGCGACCTGGCCAAGATAAAGCAAAGCAGTTCGACACATACAACAACACAGAGTTACACATGGAGTAAAACAAACATACAGTCAATAATACAGTAGAAAAATAAGTCTATATACAATGTGAGCAAATGAGGTGAGATAAGGGAGGTAAAGGCAAAAAAAAGGCCATGGTGGCGAAGTAAATACAATATAGAAAGTAAAACATTGGAATGGTAGATTTGCAGTGGAAGAATGTGCAAAGTAGAGATAGAAATAATGGGGTGCAAAGGAACAAAATAAATAAATAAATACAGTAAGGGGGGGGGGGGGGAGTAGTTGTTTGGGCTAAATTATAGATGGGCTATGTACAGGTGCAGTAATCTGTGAGCTGCTCTGACAGCTGGTGCTTAAAGCTAGTGAGGGAGATAAGTGTTTCCAGTTTCAGAGATTTTTGTAGTTCGTTCCAGTATTTGGCAGCAGAGAACTGGTAGTGAGGGAGATAAGTGTTTCCAGTTTCAGAGATTTTTGTAGTTCGTTCCAGTATTTGGCAGCAGAGAACTGGTAGGAGAGGCGGCCAAAGGAAGAATTGGTTTTGGGGGTGACCAGAGATATACCTGCTGGAGCGCGTGCTACAGGTGGGTGCTGCTATGGTGACCAGCGAGCTGAGATTAGGGGGAACTTTACCTAGCAGGGTCTTGTAGATGACCTGGAGCCAGTGGGTTTGGCGACGAGTATGAAGCGAGGGCCAGCCAATGAGAGCGTACAGGTCGCAGTGGTGGGTAGTATATGGGGCTTTGGTGACAAAACGGATGGCACTGTGATAGACTGCATCCAATTATATTATAAATTATTATATATTATTATATTATAATATTATAGTATATACTGTGCATTCGGAAAGTATTCATACCCCTTCCCTTTTGGGAAGTGGATTAAATGGGTTACGTTTGTCCCTCATCATTCTACACACAATACCCCATAATGACATCACAATACCCCATAATGACATCACAATACCCCATAATGACATCACAATACCCCATAATGACATCACAATACCCAATAATGATAAAGTGAAGACAGGTTTTTAGAAAAGATTTCTTAAATTTATTCAAAATTCAAAACAGAAATACCTTATTTACATAACTATTCAGACCCTTTGCTATGAGACTCGAAATTGAGTTCGGGTGCATTCTGTTTCCATTGATTATCCTTGAGATGTTTCTACAACTTGATTGGAGTCCACCTGTGGTAAATTCAATTGATTGGACATGATTTGGAAAGGCACACACCTGTCTATATAAGGTCTCACAATTGACAGTGCATGTCAGAGACAAAAACCAAGCTATGAGGTCGAAGGAATTGTCCGTAGAGCGCCGAGACAGGATTGTGTTAAGGCACAAATCTGGGGAAGGGTAACAAAACATTTCTGCAGCATTGAAGGTCCCCAAGAACACTGTGGCCTTGATCATTCTTATATGGAAGAAGTTTGGAACCACCAAGACTCTTCCTAGAGCTGGCCGCCTGGCCAAACTGAGCAATCGGGGGAGAAGGGCCTTGGTCAGGGAGGTGACCAAGAACCCGATGGTCACTCTGACAGAGCTCTAGAGTTCCTCTGTGGAGATGGGAAAACCTTCCAAAAGGACAACCATCTCTGCAGCACTCCACCAATCAGGCCTTTATGGTAGAGTGGCCAGAAGGAAGCCACTCCTCAGTAAAAGGTACATGACAGCCCGCTTGGAGTTTGCCAAAAGGTACCTAAAGGACTCTCAGACCACGAGAAACAAGATTCCTTGGTCTGGTGAAACCAAGATTAAACTCTTTGGCCTGAATGCCAATCGTCACGTCTGGAGGAAACCAGTTTCTTCACCAACTTTTTATTTTTTCACCAATTTCGTCCTCACTACTCGCTGCCATTTTCCGTATCCGCTCAAGTCATAGTGCTCTCCTTCAAGGAGTGAATGGGAGTTTATTGAGCGCTAGCTATATATAATATCGTATAGCTTTGGAATCGTGACATTACGTACTTACGAAGAAAACAGGCACGTTTCTCGACGTATACACTGACTTTTAGAAGGGATTGTGTGACGATTAGCTTAGCAACCGCGTGACACAGCATGACAACGTGAACGCGATTGGTCGACAGTCTGGTGGTGGTGGGGGGTGGGGGGGCGTTATGCGTTCCTTCATTCATTGAATTCCTATCCTACAATATCTCTGACAACGGCACCATGCAATGCACCCTGGACTAAAGAGACAGACAAACAGGAAATATGTGCTGAACTCTCTGTTAAATGACACATTTCTCCAGGTAGGAATATGGCAACAATATGATCAATGGCTCATTAGAGAGAATACATTCTCCCGAGTTATGACATCAGCCAGTATTGAAATCTGACATGTGTGATAGACGTTTTAGAGATCTCAAAGTCATATTCCTTTTAACTTCCAGTGTAGTGAGAGAGACTTTATCACGGTGCTACGTCATACCGGGCGGATTTCTGCCTGCTTGAACGCCAACAACTCAGATACACATGAAAACAGGAAATGACCCAGGGAATCGAGAGAACGTCACTCAGAGGTGCACAAACGCAATATAACACTAAATATATATATATAACAATATATATAACATGACCCATTCATTTAAGGCCAGGCTCCACACCCTAATACGGAATTGTTGTTTTCTTAATCATATCCCAATCAACTTTTACCAGGTGAATTTAGACACAAATTAAATACTTTTTTGTATTACAATATTCCGGATAATTTTTATTTGAATATGCAAATAAAGGCAATACCTCATTACATATGCATATATTTGCATATCAAGCAAGAGTATTTTTCTGGACATTTGATGAAGCTAGCCCAAATATGTTTTGTTTCATTGTGTTAATTACACTCCAGGACTGGACTTGATCAAAACAGATTGTGGATAAATACTTTTTATCTGTAAAATACTAAAGACGTGTACGTAAAATGTATTTTTTGGTCAATTTTTTCCAAATAAAAAGGTTATGTAGAATAAAAATGTGACAGCATATAAACAGTTCCATCTGAGCAAGTTTGGAGAATAATATCTAAGGATAACCACACAACATATGGTGAATGTAGAGGCTTCTGAAGCTGAAACAAGTGTGTTAGCGTGTGTGAACAGTCTGACTTTCTGGAAATGGCAGATAAAGACAAGTACAATAAATTAAGACTACCAAACTCCAAAAACCTATTTAGACCCAATCACCATATCTTTAAAGTCAGATACTAAATATAGTTCAGTTTCTAACATTTTCTATGAAATAGGCATTTGAAATTCTTTGTAATTCAATGTAGTGAGCTTTGAAATGATTGATGTATGTCCATTATAAAGTGGTTAAAATTCATACAAATGTTGATGACGGTAGTATGATAAACTAAAGAAAATACATATTTTAATCAAGTTTTTTGACATTTTTACGTTTACTTTTTGAAAATACTAATATTAATGGACCAAAATACCAACAATGTAAAAATGTAATTTCAGTTTGTGGTGCCTGGCCTTAATTAATAAGATTGTATACACTGAGTGTACAAAACATTAGGAACACCTGCTCCTTCCCTGACATAGACTGACCAGGTGAATCCAGGTGAAAGCTATTGATGTTGCTAGTTAAATCCCCTTCAATCAGTGTAGATGGAAGAGGAGACAGGTTAAATACAAATTTTTAACCCTTGAGACAATTGAGACATGAATTGTGTATGTGGGGCGGCAGGTAGCCTAGTGGTTAGAGCATTGGGCCAGTAACCGAAAGGTTGCTAGATCGAATCGCAGAGCTGCCAAGGTAAAAATCTGTCGTCCTGAACAAGGCAGTTAACCCACTGTTCCATCATTGTAAATAAGAATTTGTTCTTGACTAGTTAAAATAAAAACATGTGAAATTCTGAAGGTGAATGGGCAAGACAAAATATTTAAGGGCCTTTGAACAGGGTATGACAGTTTGTGCCATGTGCACTGGTTTTATTGTGTCAAGAACAGCAACACTGTTGGGTTTCTCACGCTCAACACTTTCCCATGTGTGTATCAAGAATGGTCCACCACCCAAAGGACATCCAGCCAACTTGACACAACTGTATTGGCGTCAACATGGGCCAGCATCCCTGTGGAACGCTTTTGATACCTTTTGAAGTCCATGCCCTGACAAATTTAGGCTGTTTTGAGGGCACAAATCAAATCAAATTTTATTTGTCACATGCGCCGAATACAACAGTGAAAAGCCCTTAACCAACAATGCAGTTAAAAAAAATAAAAAATAAAAATAAGAATAATAAATAAAAGTAACAAATAATTAAAGAGCAGCAATAAAATCACAATATTAGGAATATTAGGAAGGTGCTCTAATGTTTTGTTCTAAATTTGGAGATACCAGACCAACTCACCTCAGAATCATTTTGTTAGAGTGACTTAAAAAATGTAGATGAGACAGATACCATTTGTTGTTGAGCAAGAGTAGTGACAGCCAGGGAAAGTGTTGGGGAAAATTTGGTGACATATGGTGGTTTCTGTTGGAATTACGGTGTGCGGTGGGCAGTTACCCCACATTACCCTATGTTGTAATCTAATGATGAGTACATGCCGTTTTATTCACAGACTCTGGTGCTCGTGCGTCATGCCGTAAACGTCCGCAGCTCGTACCTGGAAACGGTGGAAACGGTGAGCTTCTTCCTGACCCTGCTGGCGCCTGCGGTCACGCCGGTGTTCATGCTCTCCGAGCGCTGGATCCACCTTCCGTGCGGGTGCTTCATCAACTGCCCGCGGGACACAGAGCGTGAGCCCACCGGTAGGCTATGCACTCTGTGATTGTAAAGGGCCAGTGAGCTGAGGTGCAGAGTGGAAAAACCAGACGCTTATCTAAAGCGACGTAACATTTTAACATAAGCTACCTAGGCCTACAGTATATGCCTACGAGAATCAAACTCACAGTATTATGGTAAATGCCCCATAACACACAGTATAGACCTACACATTAAACCTAACACATTTACACCACAACAGTTCTTACAATGAAACATAATTTGGGTCTGAAACACGTAAGCATACATCAATGTCAAAAAAATCACTGATCTAAATTAAATATGTTTATTTATTTTTGGGGGCAAAAGTCACTATACATTTTCATTTTCTGCCCGCAGCAAAGAAGAGGTTTGAATTTAACCTCTCCTTCCAAAAAGGGTACGGAATATACAAGATATCGCACGCGACCAACCCCCACCGAACCCCGTCCGTCGAGAAACCTTCCTATTACAACTTCTTCAACTGCGACTTCACAGAAAACCAGCTTGCCGTGCTGGACAGCTCCGGGGTCGCGAGCCTGCAGGCCGAGCTGGAGTTCAGGACCCCACGTGCAGTGGACAGCTCCCCACTGCGTGAACATGGCGAGCTGCTTCTCGAGGCAGTGGCAGGTGGAGGAGAGGCCCTGGCGCTGGCAGACTGCCTCCAATTTCCTCACGATAACCACAGAGACCAGGACCTCAACCTCACGTCGTCGGTGTTCGAGGGAACGGAACGGAGACTGTCGCGTGTAGAGTGCATAAAAATGGAGCTGACGGACTGGGAGTGGTGTAGGAGTAAATCCGAGAGGACCCCCAGACAGGTAGCTTACCTCGCAACGTTTCCCTAAGTGGCTAACATAAACAAACATTTAGTCTATACCTACCAGTGCCATATATTTAGAAAATAATATGGCTCTGGGTTAGTCTATAGGCTAGCTAGGTAAATAAATGTTTACACTATGGCTGCATCACTTTGACGTGTATAGCCTAACCCAGTGGTTCTTCATCCTGGTCCTTGGAACCCAAAGAGGTGCACATTTTTGTTTTTGCCCTAGCACCTTACACCTGATTCAAATGATCAACTCATCATCAAGCTTTAGATTTAAATCAGGTGTGTGTAGTGCTGAGACAATAAATTATTCAGGTCCTCTGTGTTTCCAGGACCCGAATTAAGAAACACCGATAACATACAGATTGAAGCCCTGTTGACACTGGCAGTTTGAAGGGACTCAAATCAGATTCATTTGCACATCTAATTCCAATCTGTTCTTTTTCCTGCAGTCTGAACTGCCAAAAAGCACATGGAATCTGATATTTCAAGCCACATTTCAAACCACTTTCATAGGTGGTTTGAAGTCATATACAAATCTTATTCCTGGCCATGTAAATTGTGTCTGAAAGGTCAAATCTGATTTATTTTCCATATCTAGCTACTCTGTTAACAGTTTTGACAATAACATGTGGTAGTTAGTTAGCTAGTTAGCTTGTTAATTGTTTACAAACGAATTAGTGAATGTGTTAGAAAGTTAAACAGCTACCTAGCTAGCTAGTTGACTGCTGTGACTAACTAGTTGACTGCTGTGACTAGCTAGTTGACTGTTGTGACTAGCTAGTTGACTGCTGTGACTAACTAGTTGACTGCTGTGACTAGCTAGTTGACTGTTGTGGCTAGCTAGTTGACTGCTGTGACTAGCTAGTTGACTGCTGTGACTAGCTAGTTGAATGCTGTGACTAGCTAGTTGACTGCTGTGACTAGCTAGTTGACTGCTGTGGCTAGCTAGTTGACTGCTGTGACTAGCTAGTTGACTGTTGTGGCTAGCTAGTTGACTGCTGTGACTAGCTAGTTGACTACTGTGACTATCTAGTTGACTACTGTGACAAGCCAAAAATGATTTGTTTTGGAAGTTGGATAATTGTTTTTAATTTAAAAGTATTCTTAAACTATGATTTTGAACATTCGAAGTAACTGGGAAACGTCCATGTCGACGCATTGTTGTCGGCTTAGCTTTCTACATAACTTCTCAGTGATAGGATGCAGGAGAACCACCACCAATCAGACTACACCGCCGCTCACACACCAGTCGTTACTATGACGACCGGCGTAGCCATGTCAGCAAACGGACTGCTGTCTGAACGCACACATTTCGACTTGGTCACCTGTAAACGTGCTGTTTGAACAGTCCGTGTTCCTAAACTTTATTTGAGCATTAAGACCTGCAGTGTGAACAAGGCTGATCAATATGTCCCCTGCTATCTAGCCACCATATGATCCAGTGATAACGCCCGAGAAACCAGTGTTTTTTTGGATATAGTGTCATGGGTGTTGTTGTTATATTGGCAAACCGTGCCAATTTATCCGACAAAACACCGGCTTCGAGGGTATTATCACGTTTATACAACGGGTTACCAACATATTCAAATTATAACTTGTGGAATAGACACCAGCTGGAATACGCGTTTAACCAATCAGAATTCAGGATTAGACCCATCCGTTGTGTAATATTCATTATCCTCCGAGACTTCCCCTTTTTTCTGCTTTATTCTCACTTGCGAACAAGTCAACAATCAAGAGCAATCATGGTCATGAATTAACAGCAGCTATAGTGATATTGTGTAGGCCAACAATAATTAAAACGTTTGTAATTCAGGGCCAATTCTAAAGAACTGCCCCAGACAACAGATGGACTTTTCATCTCTCTAGGCTACTTGTGAGTTTACACACATTACGTTAGGCAGAAATGACCCATAGCCTCTGTACCGAGCGCACCTGTCGGCGCTGGCAAGCCTGATGGCTTTCTAATTGTGAATTTAAAAAGCTCACAGATGGTAGTGCGAATGTTGCCTGTACAGTCACTGTGAGGACGATGTTCTCGATGCACTTATTGATAAAGCCAGTGACTGATGTGGTGTATTCCTCAATGCCATCGGAAGAATCCCAGAACATGTTCCAGTCTGTGATAGCAAAACAGTCCTGTAGTTTAGCATCTGCTTCATCTGACCACTTTTTTATAGACCGAGTCACTGGTGCTTCCTGCTTTCATTTTTGCTTGTAAGCAGGAATTAGGAGGATAGAGTCAGATTTACCAAATGGAGGACAAGGGAGAGCTTTGTACGCGTCTCTGTGTGTGGAGTACAGGTGATCTAGAATTTCTTTCCCTCTGGTTGCACATTTAACATGTTGTCAAAGACTCCAGCCACCCAAGCTGTTCTTTCTGCTACCGCACGACAAGTGGTACCCGGAGTGCCAAGTCTGAGACCAAAAAGCTCCTGAACAGCTTCTACCCTAAAGCCATAAGACTGCTGAAGAGTTAATCAAATGGCTACCCGGACGATTAGCATTGGCCCAATGTTATTATTTATTTTGGCACTGACTCTCTTGCACTGGCTCTATGTACAGTCACTGGACCCACACACTGACCGGACTCTACCCACACACTGACCGGACTCTACCCACACACTGACTGGACTCTACCCACACACTGACTGGACTCTACCCACACACTGACTGGACTCTACCCACACACTGACTGGACTCTACCCACACACTGACCCGGACTCTACCCACACACTGACTGGACTCTACACACATACTCACTGGACTCTACCCACACACTCACTGGACTCTACCCACACACTGACTGGACTCTACCCACACACTGACTGGACTCTACCCACACACTGACTGGACTCTACCCACACACTGACCCGGACTCTACCCACACACTGACCCGGACTCTACCCACACACTGACTAGACTCTACCCACACACTGACTGGACTCTACCTACACACTGACTGGTCTCTACCCACACACTGACTGGACTCTACCTACACACTGACTGGACTCTACCCACACACTGACTGGACTCTACCCACACACTGACTGGACTCTACCCACACTGACTGGACTCTACGCACACTGACTGGACTCTACCCACACACTGACTGGACTCTACCCACACACTGACTGGACTCTACGCACACTGACTGGACTCTACCCACACACTGACTGGACTCTACCCACACACTGACTGGACTCTACCCACACACTGACTGGACTCTACCTACACACTGACTGGACTCTACACACACACTGACTGGACTCTACCCACACACTGACTGGACTCTACCCACACTGACTGGACTCTACCCACACACTGACTGGACTCTACGCACACTGACTGGACTCTACCCACACACTGACTGGACTCTACCCACACACTGACTGGACTCTACCTACACACTGACTGGACTCTACACACACACTGACTGGACTCTACCCACACACTGACTGGACTCTACCCACACTGACTGGACTCTACCCACACACTGACTGGACTCTACCCACACTGACTGGACTCTACCCACACACTGACTGGACTCTACCCACACTGACTGGACTCTACCCACACTGACTGGACTCTACCCACACACTGACTGGACTCTACACACACACTGACTGGACTCTACCCACACACTGACTGGACTCTACCTACACACTGACTGGACTCTACACACACACTGACTGGACTCTACCCACACTGACTGGACTCTACCCACACACTGACTGGACTCTACCCACACTGACTGGACTCTACCCACACACTGACTGGACTCTACGCACACTGACTAGACTCTACCCACACTGACTGGACTCTACCCACACACTGACTGGACTCTACCCACACACTCACACATACTACACTGACACTCCAACACACACATACACACACACACACACACACTACATATGCTCACACACACACAAAACACACACACATGCATATCGATGCCACACACACACACACACACACACACACACACACACACACACACACACACACACACACACACACACACACACACACACACACACACACACACACACACACACACACACACACACACACACACACACACAGACACACTTTCACACTCTTTCATTCTCTTCACATATGCTGCTGCTACTGCTGCTGCTGTTACTCTGTTGATGATCTATCCTGATTGCCGGATCACTTTTACCCCTACCTACAAGAACATATTACCTAAATTCAGTGACGTTCGGTGACGATTAAGATGAGGGAGGATGATTTTTGTTTTGTGAACATGGCCTTATTTCTATTACAGCATATTGGATGACTGTGTGATGTGTCATTCATATTCCATTCACCCAGTTCATTGAAACATCGATAGGTTTAGGCTGCTACATGATACTCAAATGTTCCCTGTACTAAACCCATCATGAGGTTACTACAACCTAGTCTATGAAAGTTTGCAACGTAGGTAGAGAGACATCTGATGAGTCAAACTGACAGACACTGACACATTCAATACTGCCTTGCACACTCTTGCACACTCTTGCCTGCATCTAGCTGATCCAGGGTGTAATCATTAGTCCAACAGTTGCAAACTAGAGTTTCTATTTGGAAAAATTCAGGTATGTTTATCTCCGTTTCATTCCGTTTGCTTCCTTTTAAGAAATGTTTTTTCAAGAAAATCGGCGGAATGAATCACACGCAGACACAGTTCACTTTCATAGCAGCCACATACAAACATCATGATCATTTTGCTCGTTGTAGAATTCCTTCTCGCATCTACGTGCTCTTCTCCTCTCACCTTTTCCCTTTGTTTGTGGACTTCAGTGAACAACACATCAGCTGTCTGTGACCAGGAGAAAAAACCTTTCCAAGCCTTCATATCATAACTGCTAACCGCTACACACAGCCTACATTGTTGTCACCATATTAGCGGTCATAGCTTGTCAACATAGCTACTAGAACTAATGCGTTAGTAAACCCGCTACAATCAGCAAGCAGCTTAGCAGTTACACCCGCGGGCCCGTGGCAATAAATTAATAAAACCAACTAATAATTCATAATTATTAAACCAAAATCTACCTTGACTTGGAAGAGTTCCAGTGTCGGCTAGCCATAGCCAGCTGGCTAACCTAGCATCCCTTTCTGTTTGAGCCGGGTGGTTGAGTAGGCTAAAAACTAGCTAGCTGTATTCACTAGCTGTATTCACTTAATAAAAATTAAAAAAAATTGTTCAAAACTGTTCAACTATTGTCTATCTCTTTGAGTCTACTCACTACATGTTATGCACTGGAGTGCTAGCTAGCTGTAGCTTATGCTTTCAGTTCTAGATGTATTCTCTGATCCTTTGATTGGGTGGACAACATGTCAGATGAAGAACTCTGATAGGTTGGAAGACGTCCACTGGAAGTTGTCATAATTACTATTCAACTCAATATTAGGAAGGTGTTAAATACGCATTGTACTCCAGACACACACCATATTCCACACACACAAATGTGCTTCTTTCTACAACGCTGCTGTGCTGTCGATTAGGACGTGCCTTGGGTGTAAACACCAAGGAGTGTGTCTCTGCAGAGACGCTTTGGCACTTAGTTTACATCCTGTTTATAGTAGTGTGTGTGTGTGTGTGTGTGTGTGTGTGTGTGTGTGTGTGTGTGTGTGTGTGTGTGTGTGTGTGTGTGTGTGTGTGTGTGTGTGTGTGTGTGTGTGTGTGTGTGTGTGTGTGTGTGTGTGTGTCTTTTAAGAAGTTGTCACATACTGTAATGCATACTGAGTGATCATCCGTGAATATACACATGTAACATTTCTGGAAACACATTAGGAACTAAGGACCAGCAGGTCACATGCTTCCCAGCGCTACCAGCCGATGAAAACAGAGGTCAGGGTTGTGTTGTTGTTGTGTCCTGTTATCATCCTCTACACCACTGCTACAAGCCTCAAGCCTCTAGTTTTCCAGACATTAAGGAGAAAGACATTTTTGGCCTTTCTGTGACTCTACCCACTGTGTTAACAAAGACAGGGTGACACTAGCTTTCACTATCACTCTCTATCTCTGGGAAATGTTAAGGAGATTTTAGAAACACAACAAACCAATTTAGAACAGAGGTTGGAAACATGTCCTCTTGTTGGGGCCAAGGAGAGATGTGTGAATGTTGTCTTCGTCTCTCTCTCTCTCTCTCTCTCTCTCTCTCTCTCTCTCTCTCTCTCTCTCTCTCTCTCTCTCTCTCTCTCTCTCTCTCTCTCTCTCTCTCTCTCTCTCTCTCTCTCCCTCTCTCCCTCTCTCCCTATCCCCCTCTCTCTATCCCCCCCTCTCTCTATCCCCCCCCCCCTCTCTCTCCCCCCCCAGTGCTCCGGTGATGGGCTTGGTGCATTATTTGATTAGACTGGCACAGTGTGTTTTCCTCCCAGCGTGACTGTGAGGCACGGCAGGCATATTGACGTCTCAATGCTTTAGTTTTCTCGAATGTGGGATAGAGAGACAATGGGAGACAGAGGGTAAGACAGATAAGAGAGAGAAAGGAAAGAGAGGGGGTTGAAGATAGAGAGAATGACAGGGTGGGTAAGATCCGTATGCCTCAGTCAGAGGAAGTCAGATCACCAGATCACCACGTCTAACTAATTCACTCATCTTAGTCAAGCTCAATTCAACCAGTTAGACAACCTGCCACTCCCTTAACCGTTTCTCTCTCCCACTTGTCTTGTGGCAACAGGTCACAAATCTTGCTGCTGTGATGGCACACTGTGGTATTTCACCCAGTAGATATGGGAGTTTATCAAATTTGGCTTTGTTTTCGAAATCTTTGTGGATCTGTGTAATCTGAGGGAAATATGTGTCTCTAATATGGTCATACATTTGGCAGGAGGTTAGGAAGTGCAGCTCAGTTTCCACCTCATTTTGTGGGCAGTGTGCACACAGCCTGTCTTCTACTGAGAGCCAGGTCTGCCTTCGGCGGCCTTTCTCAATAGCAAGGCTATGCTCACTGAGTCTGTACATATTCAACGCTTTCCTTAATTTTGGGTCAGTTTCTCTCTCTTTCTCTTAGAATGAAATCTGTGTTTATATACACATACTGTACATCAACATTAATGTGACATGACATGCGAAATATTAAATTATTGAAAATATTCTTGTAATTTAAAAGTAAAAAAAGTTATTGTTAATGAAAGTAATAATGGATTGAGAACATCCATTTACAGTTTATGGTGGGAGATCACCCATTATATTACCAAGAGCTATGCTAGCACTTAGCTGAGTGATGCAGAACACCCATTATATTACCAAGAGCTATGCTAGCACTTAGCTGAGAGATGCAGAACACCCATTATATTACCAAGAGCTATGCTAGCACTTAGCTGAGAGATGCAGAACACCCATTATATTACCAAGAGCTATGCTAGCACTCTAGCAGTGTAGAGATGCAGAACACCCATTATATTACCAAGAGCTATGCTAGCACTTAGCTGAGAGAATAGCAGAGATCGACCCCATTATATTACCAAGAGCTATGCTAGCACCTAGCTGAGAGATGCAGATCACCCATTATATTACCAAGAGCTATGCTAGCACCTAGCTGAGAGATGCAGATCACCCATTATATTACCAAGAGCTATGCTAGCACCTAGCTGAGAGATGCAGATCACCCATTATATTACCAAGAGCTATGCTAGCACCTAGCTGAGTGATGCAGAACACCCATTATATTACCAAGAGCTATGCTAGCACCTAGCTGAGAGATGCAGAACACCCATTATATTACCAAGAGCTATGCTAGCACCTAGCTGAGAGATGCAGATCACCCATTATATTACCAAGAGCTATGCTAGCACTTAGCTGAGAGATGCAGAACACCCATTATATTACCAAGAGCTATGCTAGCACTTAGCTGAGTGATGCAGAACACCCATTATATTACCACAAGCTATGCTAGCACTTAGCTGAGAGATGCAGAACACCCATTATATTACCAAGAGCTATGCTAGCACCTAGCTGAGAGATGCAGATCACCCATTATATTACCAAGAGCTATGCTAGCACCTAGCTGAGTGATGCAGATCACCCATTATATTACCAAGAGCTATGCTAGCACCTAGCTGAGAGATGCAGATCACCCATTATATTACCAAGA
Source organism: Salvelinus alpinus (assembly GCF_045679555.1). Classification (NCBI taxonomy): domain Eukaryota; kingdom Metazoa; phylum Chordata; class Actinopteri; order Salmoniformes; family Salmonidae; genus Salvelinus; species Salvelinus alpinus. Next base: position 47,045,296 of record NC_092107.1, on the reverse strand, counting down.
GCTATGCTAGCACCTAGCTGAGAGATGCAGATCACCCATTATATTACCAAGAGCTATGCTAGCACCTAGCTGAGAGATGCAGATCACCCATTATATTACCAAGAGCTATGCTAGCACCTAGCTGAGAGATGCAGATCACCCATTATATTACCAAGAGCTATGCTAGCACTTAGCTGAGAGATGCAGAACACCCATTATATTACCATGAGCTATGCTAGCACCTAGCTGAGTGATGCAGAACACCCATTATATTACCAAGAGCTATGCTAGCACCTAGCTGAGAGATGCAGAACACCCATTATATTACCAAGAGCTATGCTAGCACCTAGCTGAGAGATGCAGATCACCCATTATATTACCACGAGCTATGCTAGCACCTAGCTGAGTGATGCAGATCACCCATTATATTACCAAGAGCTATGCTAGCACCTAGCTGAGTGATGCAGATCACCCAGTATATTACCAAGAGCTATGCTAGCACCTAGCTGAGTGATGCAGATAACTCATTATATTACCAAGAGCTATGCTAGCACTTAGCTGAGTGATGCAGATCGCCCATTATATTACCAAGAGCTATGCTAGCACCTAGCTGAGTGATGCAGGGAAGCTTGAAATGAGAGAAATGGTATTATACCCAGTGCTCTAATCCCACCTGCACACACACACACACACACACACACACACACACACACACACACACACACACACACACACACACACACACACACACACACACACACACACACACACACACACACACACACACACACACACACACTCTTCCAAGGCCCTCGATCTCAATGTGAACTCAGGGGAAGGGACTCACAGCTTGGTGGACGCACACATTCATCAAACTGCCTTGTTAAATATCATAGAGATACTGTGTAACTGGAGCTCATCTCATTGAGAGGTTTCTCAACAAAGATAAAGGCCTTTTTAGAACTACTACCATGTCCACCTCATAACAGTGAGTGCATATAAATTGAAAAAAAATGAACAAAATTCATTATCACAAATGATCTATATTTATTCAGTCTCTTTGATCTGTAAGTAATCGGAAATTTACGTTGAGATATCTCTGTCTTTGAAAAAAGTGTGCTGCTGTATATACCCTAGATAAAATGTATAGTTGTTGCTTTTCTAGATTTTGACTGTTGTCTGTGTTTGTCTTGTCTTACAGAGATCTGGGGGAGGTCTGGCCCTCCCTCTGTGTGCCTTCCAGGGCACCGTCTCCCTGCACTCCCCCACAGGGAAGACCCTCTCCCTCTCCACCTATGAGGTCAGCAGCGAAGGGCTCACCATCTCCCCCCACGCCGCCAAGAAGGTGGAGGTCTACCGCTCCAAGTCTGTAGGCCACGAGCCCAGTGCAGACGACCCCAGCTCTGGAGGCACGGCCGGGGGAGTGGGGACGGAGGTGGGAATGCGGGACACCAACGTGAAGATCCACCTGGAGGTGTTGGAGATCTGTGACAACGAGGAGGCCACGGACAGCGTGTCCATCATCTCCAACATCAGCCAGTCGTCCACCCACGCCCGCTCCCCGTCGCTGCGCTATTCTCGGAAGGAGAACCGCTTTGTCTCCTGTGACCTGGGGGAGACAGCCTCCTACTCACTGCTCATCCCCAACAGTGGCAACCCCGAAGCGGACAACATCAACATCAACATCCCTGACACGGTGGAGGCCCACCGGCAGAATAGCCGCAGACAGACACAGGAGACAGGAGGCTACCGCGAGGAGATACAGCTGCTCAACGAAGCCTACAGGAAGCAGGAAGAGGACAGAGAAGACTGATACACAGACACAGGATGCAGGAAGATGACAGAGAAGACTGATACACACAGGAAGCAGGAAGAGGACAGAGAGAAATGATACACACAGGAAGCAGGGAGTGGACAGAGCAGTCTGATTCACACACAGGAAGCAGGAAGAGACAGAGAAGACTGATACACACAGGAAGACAATGGGCAGACAGAGAATACTGATGAGCACACAAAGGATGCAGACTGGGAAAGCACATCCAGGAGGATTGGCCTTTTAACTATATATTTTAAGTATGTATTTTGACAAAACATTAGCTGCCACTGCCTAAGGCTTCTGGGACACTTATCCTGTGTCTATTCTGTGCTTCAGAGGTCCATTATGTATAGATGTGATGAGGTGATTTTGAGAGAAGGTGATGCAGGACTAAGGGATGAGGTGGAGAGAAGGTGATGCAGGACTAAGGGATGAGGTGGAAAGAAGGTGATGAAGGACTAAGGGATGAGGTGGAGAGAAGGTGATGCAGGACTAAAGGATGAGGTGGAGAGAAGGTGATGCAGGACTAAGGGATGAGGTGGAGAGAAGGTGATGCAGGACTAAAGGATGAGGTGGAGAGAAGGTGATGCAGGACTAAGGGATGAGGGGAGGTGGAGAGAAGGTGATGAAGGACTAAGGGATGAGGTGGAGAGAAGGTGATGCAGGACTAAGGGATGAGGTGGAGAGAAGGTGATGAAGGACTAAGGGATGAGGTGGAAAGAAGGTGATGAAGGACTAAGGGATGAGGTGGAGAGAAGGTGATGCAGGACTAAGGGATGAGGTGGAGAGAAGGTGATGCAGGACTAAGGGATGAGGTGGAAAGAAGGTGATGAAGGACTAAGGGATGAGGTGGAGAGAAGGTGATGCAGGACTAAAGGATGAGGTGGAGAGAAGGTGATGCAGGACTAAGGGATGAGGTGGAGAGAAGGTGATGCAGGACTAAGGGATGAGGTGGAAAGAAGGTGATGAAGGACTAAGGGATGAGGTGGAGAGAAGGTGATGCAGGACTAAGGGATGAGGTGGAGAGAAGGTGATGCAGGACTAAGGGATGAGGTGGAGAGAAGGTGATGCAGGACTAAGGGATGAGGTGGAGAGAAGGTGATGCAGGACTAAGGGATGAGGTGGAGAGAAGGTGATGCAGGACTAAAGGATGAGGTGGAGAGAAGGTGATGCAGGACTAAGGGATGAGGTGGAGAGAAGGTGATGCAGGACTAAGGGATGAGGTGGAAAGAAGGTGATGCAGGACTAAGGGATGAGGTGGAGAGAAGGTGATGCAGGACTAAGGGATGAGGTGGAGAGAAGGTGATGCAGGACTAAGGGATGAGGTGGAAAGAAGGTGATGAAGGACTAAGGGATGAGGTGGAGAGAAGGTGATGCAGGACTAAGGCATGAGGTGTAGAGAAGGTGATGCAGGACTAAGGGATGAGGTGAGAGAAGTGGATGCAGGACTAAGGGATGAGGTGTAAAGAAGGTGATGCATGTCTAAGGGATGAGGTGGAGAGAAGGTGATGCAGGACTAAGGGATGGGGTGAGAGAAGGTGATGCAGGACTAAGGGATGAGGTGGAGAGAAGGTGATGCAGGACTAAGGGATGAGGTGAGAGAAGGTGATGCAGGACTAAGGCATGAGGTGGAGAGAAGGTGATGCAGGACTAAGGGATGAGGTGAGAGAAGGTGATGCAGGACTAAGGGATGAGGTGGAGAGAAGGTGATGCAGGACTAAGGGATGAGGTGGAGAGAAGGTGATGCAGGACTAAGGGATGAGGTGGAGAGAAGGTGATGCAGGACTAAGGGATGAGGTGAGAGAAGGTGATGCAGGACTAAGGGATGAGGTGAGAGAAGTGGATGCAGGACTAAAGGATGAGGTGGAGAGAAGGTGATGCAGGACTAAAGGATGAGGTGGAGAGAAGGTGATGAAGGACTAAGGGATGAGGTGGAGAGAAGGTGATGCAGGACTAAGGGATGAGGTGGAGAGAAGTGGATGCAGGACTAAGGGATGAGGTGGAGAGAAGGTGATGCAGGACTAAGGGATGAGGTGAGAGAAGGTGATGCAGGACTAAGGGATGAGGTGAGAGAAGTGGATGCAGGACTAAAGGATGAGGTGAGAGAAGTGGATGCAGGACTAAAGGATGAGGTGGAGAGAAGGTGATGCAGGACTAAGGGATGAGGTGGAAAGAAGGTGATGAAGGACTAAGGGATGAGGTGGAGAGAAGGTGATGCAGGACTAAGGGATGAGGTGGAGATAAGTGGATGGAGGACTAAGGGATGAGGTGGAGAGAAGTGGATGCAGGACTAAGGGATGAGGTGGAGAGAAGGTGATGCAGGACTAAGGCATGAGGTGGAGAGAAGGTGATGCAGGACTAAGGCATGAGGTGTAGAGAAGGTGATGCAGGACTAAGGGATGAGGTGAGAGAAGTGGATGCAGGACTAAGGGATGAGGTGTAGAGAAGGTGATGCAGGTCTAAGGGATGAGGTGGAGAGAAGGTGATGCAGGACTAAGGGATGAGGTGAGAGAAGGTGATGCAGGACTAAGGGATGAGGTGGAGAGAAGGTGATGCAGGACTAAGGGATGAGGTGAGAGAAGTGGATGCAGGACTAAGGGATGAGGTGAGAGAAGTGGATGCAGGACTAAGGGATGAGGTGAGAGAAGTGGATGCAGCACTAAGGGATGAGGTGTAGAGAAGGTGATGCAGGTCTAAGGGATGAGGTGGAGAGAAGGTGATGCAGGACTAAGGGATGAGGTGAGAGAAGGTGATGCAGGACTAAGGCATGATGTGGAGAGAAGGTGATGCAGGACTAAGGGATGAGGTGAGAGAAGGTGATGCAGGACTAAGGGATGAGGTGGAGAGAAGGTGATGCAGGACTAAGGGATGAGGTGGAGAGAAGGTGATGCAGGACTAAGGGATGAGGTGGAGAGGTGATGCAGGACTAAGGGATGAGGTGAGAGAAGGTGATGCAGGACTAAGGGATGAGGTGAGAGAAGTGGATGCAGGACTAAAGGATGAGGTGGAGAGAAGGTGATGCAGGACTAAAGGATGAGGTGGAGAGAAGGTGATGCAGGACTAAAGGATGAGGTGGAGAGAAGGTGATGCAGGACTAAAGGATGAGGTGGAGAGAAGGTGTTGCAGGACTAAGGGATGAGGTGGAGAGAAGGTGATGCAGGACTAAGGGATGAGGTGGAGAGATGGTGATGCAGCACTAAAGGATGAGGTGAGAGAAGTGGATGCAGGACTAAGGGATGAGGTGGAGAGAAGGTGATGCAGGACTAAGGGATGAGGTGGAGAGAAGGTGATGCAGGACTAAGGGATGAGGTGAGGTGGAGAGAAGGTGATGCAAGACTAAAGGATGAGGTGGAGAGAAGTGGATGCAAGACTAAAGGATGAGGTGTAGAGAAGGTGATGCAGGACTAAAGGATGAGGTGGAGAGAAGGTGATGCAGGACTAAGGGATGCGGTGAGGTGGAGAGAAGGTGATGCAAGACTAAAGGATGAGGTGGAGAGAAGTGGATGCAGGACTAAAGGATGAGGTGGAGAGAAGGTGATGCAGGACTAAAGGATGAGGTGAGAGAAGTGGATGCAGGACTAAGGGATGAGGTGGAGAGAAGGTGATGCAGGACTAAGGGATGAGGTGGAGAGAAGGTGATGCAGGACTAAGGGATGAGGTGGAGAGAAGGTGATGCAGGACTAAGGGATGAGTTGGAGAGAAGGTGATGCAGGACTAAAGGATGAGGTGGAGAGAAGGTGATGCAGGACTAAAGGATGAGGTGAGAGAAGGTGATGCAGGACTAAGGGATGAGGTGGAGAGAAGGTGATGCAGGACTAAGGGATGAGGTGGAGAGAAGGTGATGCAGGACTAAGGGATGAGGTGGAGAGAAGTGGAAGCAGGACTAAGGGATGAGGTGAGGTGGAGAGAAGGTGATGCAGGACTAAAGGATGAGTTGGAAAGAAGTGGATGCAGGACTATGGGATGAGGTGGAGAGAAGTGGAAGCAGGACTAAAGGATGAGGTGAGGTGGAGAGAAGGTGATGCAAGACTAAAGGATGAGGTGGGAGAAGTGGAAGCAGGACTAAAGGATGAGGTGGAGAGAAGTGGAAGCAGGACTAGGGGATGAGGTGAGGTGGAGAGAAGATTATGCAGGACTAAAGGATGAGTTGGAGAGAAGTGGAAGCAGGACTAAAGGATGAGGTGGAGAGAAGGTGATGCAGGACTAAGGGATGAGGTGGAGAGAAGTGGATGCAGGACTAAAGGATGAGGTGGAGAGAAGTGGATGCAGGACTAAAGGATGAGGTGGAGAGAAGTGGATTCAGGACTAAAGGATGAGGTGGAGAGAAGTGGATGCAGGACTAAAGGATGAGGTGAGGTGGAGAGAAGTGGATTCAGGACTAAAGGATGAGGTGGAGAGAAGTGGATTCAGGACTAAAGGATGAGGTGGAGAGAAGTGGATTCAGGACTAAAGGATGAGGTGGAGAGAAGTGGATGCAGGACTAAAGGATGAGGTGAGGTGGAGAGAAGTGGATGCAGGACTAAAGGATGAGGTGGAGAGAAGTCGATTCAGGACTAAAAGTTAGCAGCAAAATGAAAGAGTGAAGACTGAAAGGGAGAGCAGAGAGGAAGGGTGGAGAGAAGATTACCCATGGTAGTATTCATGCCAGGGTCTCCGACATATGGCTGCCAATGAGTATGGCCCTCACCATTAAGTCAACATGGAGACCACCGGCCTCTGTGTCTGAGTCATCCCACTGTGTGTGTCTGTACTCTTAATATAATCTGCTGAGAGCTTGGACTCAGAATAGATCATTCACCATACTGTTCATTCTACTGCTGTGAGACAAAACTATCCTTTTATGTAAATCAGTCTGAAGAGAGAGATAGAAGGTGAGAGAGAGAGAGAGAGAGAGAGAGAGAGAGAGAGAGAGAGAGAGAGAGAGAGAGAGAGAGAGAGAGAGAGAGAGAGAGAGAGAGAGAGAGAGAGAGAGAGAGAGAGAGAGAGAGAGAGAGAGAGAGAGAGAGAGAGAGAGAGAGAGAGAGAGAGAGAGAGAGAGAGAGAGAGAGAGAGAGAGAGAGAATACAGAGTGAGAATACAGAGTGTTTTTTTCTGCCTCATGAACATTCCACTAACAATTTCCCTGAACCACAGTGTGAATATTTTACCACTGATGGAGGCACCAAGTGAATGTGCATTTTTTCCCCGCGTCACTTAGAGCTGTTCTCCTCTAGCCTCTCAGTTCACTGCCTCTCCAATCACACGGAGTGACCCAGGCCTTTCCGCTATGCTTTGTACATGCTTAAAACTAGACAGTAACAGAATATGTATTGGCGATTCACCACGGCTCTAAATATTCACCAGGATGAATATGAACTAAAAGATGGAGTTATATTATAGTTATATTCTGTTTAACTGTTTTTGTATGCACACACACACACACACACACACACACACACACACACACACACACACACACACACACACACACACACACACACACACACACACACACACATGCACAAAGCTTGCACGTACACAAACACACATCAACAAGGTACATTACACCCTACCTCCAGGTCACACAGTAATGGATGTATTCTGTTTGATGTTTCATAAAGGATGTGTTTCGTTGTGTGTCGTCTGTGCTGTGTGTCTTTCAGCAGATAAAAGCTTTGTCACGTGTGACATAGTGTTCCGCTCTTCATGTGAGTGTGCTCATTACATATTTATACTCGAAAATTGCCTCAAACAACACTGTAAAATACATTAACGTCCAGACTTCAAGGCAACAACAACAAAAGCAAGTTAGAGAAAAGTGGCTTATAGAATAATATGGCTTATGAATCATATGGCTTATGAATCTTATGACCTATGAATCACATGGCTTATGAATCATATGGCTTATGAATCATATGGCTTATTCGTAATGTGGCTTATGAATCATATGACTTATGAATCATATGGCTTATGAATCATATGGCTTATTCGTAATGTGGCTTATGAATCATATGACTTATGAATCATATGGATTATGAATCATATGACTTATGAATCATATGGCTTATAAATCATATGGCTTATGAATCATATGGCTTATGAATCATATGGCTTATTCGTAATGCGGCTTATGAATCATATGACTTATGAATCATATGGATTATGAATCATATGACGTATGAATTATATGGCTTATGAATCATATGGCTTATGAATCATATGACGTATGAATCATATGGCTTATGAATCATAACCAGTGTGTCCCAGTATATGAGTTGACCTCTGACCTTGTAATGAGTAGAGAGCATTTCAGTGTTTTGACAGAGTGTTTAGAATTGACCAACCCTTTCAACACAGCATCTCTTCAGCCAAGCAGAATGGAAATAAACTCAACATTGTCTTATTTATTCCTTCATGTGAATTACAAGGTATTGAACGTTTGTCTGCTTGTCCATTCTGTACGCATTTTTAGATGGGTGTTCCTCTTGTTTTTAATTGGAAACCATTGAGGAAGGATGCATGGCTCACCACTGAGAAGGCTGGTATTGATGTTTGTTTACCTATAGGAATTACTTATCTATGCTAATTGAATGACTGACAATCAGTCAAAAAAAAAAACGAATTCACAGGTTGATTTGAATTTATCTGTAGAAAAAAAAAATCTAAAATGTTCGATAACATAACCAACGGACTAGTTATCACAGTATCAACACACCGCAGTCAGCGTTGTTAACTACGGTAACTAAACTGACTAAATAATGTAGTGTCTCTGTGATGTGTGTGGTAAATAATCCAGCTACTCTTATCAGGGACAACGTTATCGTCCTCCTCATTCCTCTATTTGATGGGATTTGAGCTGCTCTGTTTGTGAGTGACCCTCCCCCCTGTCCTCTCCCCCATGTACCAGTCACACTGCTGTCATGAGACTGACACGTCCTCTGGGTTCTTAATGCAGCTTTAACCTCCCCACGATTCGCTTTTTGAATATGACCTCTGTGTCCTGGGGAAGAACTGAAGACTATAGGAGGTGTCCTGGAGTAGGAACTGAGGAGCATAGGAGGTGTCCTGGGGTAGGAACTGAAGAGCATAGGAAGTGAGGAGCATAGGAAGTGTCCTGGGGTAGGAACTGAAGAGCATAGGAAGTGTCCTGGAGTAGGACCTGAGGAGCATAGGAAGTGTCCTGGAGTAGGAACTGAGGAGCATAGGAAGTGTCCTGTGGTAGGAACTGAGAGTTGTTGTCCTCTTTAACAAGTAGGTGACACATCCCTAATCTGTCCTGAAGCACCTTCATTTATTTATTTAAATGTTTATTTAACCCTTATTTTACCAGGTTTAGTTGACTGAGAACACATTCTAATTTACGGCAACGACCTGGGGAATAGTTACAGGGGAGAAGGGGGGGGTGATTAGGCGGTCATGATGGTATGGGAGAGGAGGAGAGGAGGGGGGGGTGATTAGGCGGTCATGATGGTATGGGAGAGGAGGGGAGAAGGGGGGGATGATTAGGCGGTCATGATGGTATGGGAGAGGAGGGGAGAAGGAGGGGGGGTGATTAGGCGGTCATGATGGTATGGGAGAGTAGGAAGGGGGGGGTGATTAGGCGGTCATGATGGTATGAGAGAGGAGGGGAGAAGGGGGGGGTGATTAGGCGGTCATGATGGTATGGGAGAGGAGGGGAGAAGGGGGGGGTGATTAGGCGGTCATGATGGTATGGGAGAGGAGGAGAGAAGGGGGGGGTGATTAGGCGGTCATGATGGTATGGGAGAGGAGGGGAGAAGGGGGGGGTGATTAGGCGGTCATGATGGTATGGGAGAGGAGGGGAGAAGGGGGGGGTGATTAGGCGGTCATGATGGTATGGGAGAGGAGGAGAGAAGGGGGGGGTGATTAGGCGGTCATGATGGTATGGGAGAGGAGGGGAGAAGGGGGGGGTGATTAGGCGGTCATGATGGTATGGGAGAGGAGGGGAGAAGGGGGGGTGATTAGGCGGTCATGATGGTATGGGAGAGGAGGGGAGAAGGAGGGGGGGGTGATTAGGCGGTCATGATGGTATGGGAGAGGAGGGGAGAAGGAGGGGGGGTGATTAGGCGGTCATGATGGTATGGGAGAGGAGGGGAGAAGGGGGGGGTGATTAGGCGGTCATGATGGTATGGGAGAGGAGGGGAGAAGGGGGGGGTGATTAGGCGGTCATGATGGTATGGGAGAGGAGGGGAGAAGGGGGGGGTGATTAGGCGGTCATGATGGTATGGGAGAGGAGGAGAGGAGGAGGGGGTGATTAGGCGGTCATGATGGTATGGGAGAGGAGGAGAGGAGGAGGGGGTGATTAGGCGGTCATGATGGTATGGGAGAGGAGGGGAGAAAGGGGGGGTGATTAGGCGGTCATGATGGTATGGGAGAGGAGGAGAGGAGGGGGGGGTGATTAGGCGGTCATGATGGTATGGGAGAGGAGGGGAGAAGGGGGGGGTGATTAGGCGGTCATGATGGTATGGGAGAGGAGGGGAGAAGGGGGGGGTGATTAGGCGGTCATGATGGTATGGGAGAGGAGGGGAGAAGGGGGGGTGATTAGGCGGTCATGATGGTATGGGAGAGGAGGGGAGAAGGGGGGGGTGATTAGGCGGTCATGATGGTATGGGAGAGGAGGGGAGAAGGGGGGGGTGATTAGGCGGTCATGATGGTATGGGAGAGGAGGGGAGAAGGGGGGGGTGATTAGGCGGTCATGATGGTATGGGAGAGGAGGGGAGAAGGGGGTGATTAGGCGGTCATGATGGTATGGGAGAGGAGGCGAGGAGGGGGGGGTGATTAGGCGGTCATGATGGTATGGGAGAGGAGGGGAGAAGGGGGGGGTGATTAGGCGGTCATGATGGTATGGGAGAGGAGGGGAGAAAGGGGGGGTGATTAGGCGGTCATGATGGTATGGGAGAGGAGGAGAGGAGGGGGGGGTGATTAGGCGGTCATGATGGTATGGGAGAGGAGGGGAGAAGGGGGGGGTGATTAGGCGGTCATGATGGTATGGGAGAGGAGGGGAGAAGGGGGGGTGATTAGGCGGTCATGATGGTATGGGAGAGGAGGGGAGAAGGGGGGGGTGATTAGGCGAAAAGTAATAAAAAGTAATTACACTCTTGTTACTTGAAGAATAAAATCTGAAATAGTGCCAAATGTAAAGAGTTACACCTATGACCACTACTGCATGAGTGTTAAAACATCATGGTTTTCCTCACCTCTGGGTTAAGTAATTCAGTATGGGGGGGGGGTCAAAGGTTGTTGGTTGCCAGGTAACACCGGGAAGCCTAAGGAGAGTTAAAGTGTAAGGAAGCACAGATGGGGAGGACAGAGGGTGGGGAATTCAATTCATACTAAAGCAACTCTCCCCCCTCAATCTCTCTAACTCGATTTCTCTGGCCTCCTATCTCAGTCTCTCCCCTCCCCCCTCTTTCTCTCCTCCCTCCCTCCCTCTCCACCCCCCCCCCCCCCCCCCCCCTCTCTCTCTCTGACTCATTCCCTGTCTCGCACGTTTCAAATAACGGTAAAGTTGAGACTAAAGGCACTAGCAGATGGAGAGACGTCTGTATTTTACCCGTCACTTCAACGCCAGAGGAAACCTCTGATTCAAACCCAGACACATTGTGAATCTTTCACATCGTCTCCCAAGAATAGTTTTCACAGACGGAGTAGATTTCAGTCACAACTGATTAGTGGCGGATCTTAAAAAGGTAGAATATCTTGCCTATGGCGTTCGGCCATCGCTCATCCATATATTTTTATGTACATATTCTTATTCATTCTTTTACACTTGTGTGTGTATTAGGTAGTTGTTGTGAAATTGTTAGATATTACTTGTTAGATATTATTGCACTGTCGGGAACTAGAAGCACAAGCATTTCGCTACACTCGCATTAACATCTGCTAACCATGTGTGTGTGACCAATTTGATTTGATTTGATTTCTAGGAAGTGAAACATCCTCACGAGATTGGGGACATTAAATACACACAGAAGGCTGAATCATGGTCAAAACAGAATAACCCCAACAATGATCACCTGTCATTAATTTAAACTGAAACTGATGTCATTTCTTTGATTGAATAGCAGCTTCACTCTTTGACGTAATGCAGTCTGACGGTCATTCCTGTTAATTCATTGGCTGGATGACTGGGTGTAACGCTGGACCATACAGAGTAGGAGTTGAGGACCACCTCCATAGTGATGGACGAGGTGCAGACGGACTGACGGATGGTAAAACATTACAGCAGCAGGAGGAGACTCCTTCAGGAGGTAACAGAAGCAGGAGGAGAGTTACAAACTCCTGTATTATTACTGTGACACCTTCACGAGGAGACTCCTTCAGGAGGAGACACCTTCACGAGGAGATTCCTTCACGAGGAGACACCTTCAGGAGGAGACACCTTCACGAGGAGACACCTTCACGAGGAGACTCCTTCACGAGGAGACTCCTTCAGGAGGAGACACCTTCAGGAGGAGACTCCTTCACGAGGAGACACCTTCACGAGGAGACTCCTTCACGAGGAGACACCTTCAGGAGGATACACCTTCAGGAGGAGACACCTTCACGAGGAGACTCCTTCACGAGGAGACACCTTCAGGAGGAGACACCTTCAGGAGGAGACTCCTTCACGAGGAGACTCCTTCAGGAGGAGACACCTTCACGAGGAGACACCTTCAGGAGGAGACACCTTCACGAGGAGACACCTTCAGGAGGATACACCTTCAGGAGGAGACTCCTTCACGAGGAGACTCCTTCACGAGGAGACACCTTCAGGAGGAGACACCTTCACGAGGAGACTCCTTCAGGAGGAGACTCCTTCAGGAGGAGACTCCTTCACGAGGAGACACCTTCACGAGGAGACTCCTTCACGAGGAGACACCTTCAGGAGGATACACCTTCAGGAGGAGACTCCTTCACGAGGAGACTCCTTCAGGAGGAGACACCTTCACGAGGAGACTCCTTCACGAGGAGACACCTTCAGGAGGAGACTCCTTCAGGAGGAGACACCTTCACGAGGAGACTCCTTCACGAGGAGACACCTTCAGGAGGAGACTCCTTCACGAGGAGACACCTTCACGAGGAGACACCTTCAGGAGGAGACACCTTCACGAGGAGACTCCTTCAGGAGGATACACCTTCAGGAGGATACACCTTCATGAGGAGACTCCTTCAGGAGGAGACACCTTCAGGAGGAGACACCTTCACGAGGATACACCTTCAGGAGGATACACCTTCACGAGGAGACTCCTTCAGGAGGAGACACCTTCACGAGGAGACACCTTCACGAGGAGACTCCTTCAGGAGGAGACTCCTTCACGAGGATACACCTTCAGGAGGAGACACCTTCACGAGGAGACTCCTTCAGGAGGAGACACCTTCACGAGGAGACTCCTTCACGAGGAGACTCCTTCAGGAGGAGACACCTTCACGAGGAGACTCCTTCACGAGGAGACTCATTCAGGAGGAGACACCTTCAGGAGGAGACACCTTCAGGAGGAGACACCTTCAGGAGGTAACAGAAGCAGGAGGAGACTCCTTCAGGAGGTAACAGAAGCAGGAGGAGACTCCTTCAGGAGGTAACAGAAGCAGGAGGAGACTCCTTCAGGAGGTAACAGAAGCAGGAGGAGACTCCTTCAGGAGGTAACAGAAGCAGGAGGAGAGTTACAAACTCCTGTATTATTACTGTGACACCTTCACGAGGAGACTCCTTCACGAGGAGACTCCTTCAGGAGGAGACACCTTCACGAGGAGACTCCTTCACGAGGAGACACCTTCAGGAGGAGACACCTTCACGAGGAGACACCTTCACGAGGAGACTCCTTCACGAGGAGACTCCTTCAGGAGGAGACACCTTCAGGAGGAGACTCCTTCACGAGGAGACACCTTCACGAGGAGACTCCTTCACGAGGAGACACCTTCAGGAGGATACACCTTCAGGAGGAGACACCTTCACGAGGAGACTCCTTCACGAGGAGACACCTTCAGGAGGAGACACCTTCAGGAGGAGACTCCTTCACGAGGAGACTCCTTCAGGAGGAGACACCTTCACGAGGAGACAACTTCAGGAGGAGACACCTTCACGAGGAGACACCTTCAGGAGGATACACCTTCAGGAGGAGACTCCTTCACGAGGAGACTCCTTCACGAGGAGACACCTTCAGGAGGAGACACCTTCACGAGGAGACTCCTTCAGGAGGAGACTCCTTCACGAGGAGACACCTTCACGAGGAGACTCCTTCACGAGGAGACACCTTCAGGAGGATACACCTTCAGGAGGAGACACCTTCACGAGGAGACTCCTTCACGAGGAGACACCTTCAGGAGGAGACACCTTCAGGAGGAGACACCTTCAGGAGGAGACACCTTCAGGAGGAGACTCCTTCACGAGGAGACTCCTTCAGGAGGAGACACCTTCACGAGGAGACTCCTTCAGGAGGATACACCTTCAGGAGGAGACTCCTTCAGGAGGAGACACCTTCAGGAGGAGACTCCTTCACGAGGAGACACCTTCAGGAGGAGACTCCTTCACGAGGAGACTCCTTCACGAGGAGACACCTTCACGAGGAGACACCTTCAGGAGGAGACACCTTCACGAGGAGACTCCTTCAGGAGGATACACCTTCAGGAGGATACACCTTCACGAGGAGACTCCTTCAGGAGGAGACACCTTCAGGAGGAGACACCTTCACGAGGAGACTCCTTCAGGAGGAGACACCTTCAGGAGGAGACACCTTCACGAGGATACACCTTCAAGAGGATACACCTTCACGAGGAGACTCCTTCAGGAGGAGACACCTTCACGAGGAGACACCTTCACGAGGAGACTCCTTCAGGAGGAGACTCCTTCACGAGGATACACCTTCAGGAGGAGACACCTTCACGAGGAGACTCCTTCAGGAGGAGACACCTACACGAGGAGACTCCTTCACGAGGAGACTCCTTCAGGAGGAGACACCTTCACGAGGAGACTCCTTCACGAGGAGACTCCTTCAGGAGGAGACACCTTCAGGAGGATACACCTTCACGAGGAGACTCCTTCAGGAGGAGACACCTTCAGGAGGAGACAGCTTCACGAGGAGACTCCTTCAGGAGGAGACACCTTCAGGAGGAGACACCTTCACGAGGATACACCTTCAGGAGGATACACCTTCACGAGGAGACACCTTCACGAGGAGACTCCTTCAGGAGGAGACTCCTTCACGAGGATACACCTTCAGGAGGAGACACCTTCACGAGGAGACTCCTTCAGGAGGAGACACCTTCACGAGGAGACTCCTTCACGAGGAGACTCCTTCAGGAGGAGACACCTTCACGAGGAGACTCCTTCACGAGGAGACTCCTTCAGGAGGAGACACCTTCAGGAGGAGACACCTTCAGGAGGAGACACCTTCAGGAGGTAACAGAAGCAGGAGGAGACTCCTTCAGGAGGTAACAGAAGCAGGAGGAGACACCTTCAGGAGGTAACAGAAGCAGGAGGAGACTCCTTCAGGAGGTAACAGAAGCAGGAGGAGACTCCTTCAGGAGGTAACAGAAGCAGAAGGAGACTCCTTCAGTAGGAGACACCTTCAGGAGGTGACAGAAGCAGGAGGAGACTCCTTCAGTAGGAGACACCTTCAGGAGGTGACAGAAGCAGGAGGAGACTCCTTCAGGAGGTAACAGAAGCAGGAGGAGACTCCTTCAGGAGGTGACAGAAGCAGGAGGAGAGGAAAGCACATTTCAAAAGGGCTCTTGCTGAAAATATGATCCATATTTCATGACAGGGCAATCTGCCTTGTTACCTCATACGTCTCACATGCACGACCCCTCTTAAAAGCTCACCCTCTCTTTCTGTATACCTCTCAAGAGCCGCTCCCCCCCCCCCTTCTCTCTCTATATAACTCTCTCCTTCTTACTCTCTCTTTGCCATGCTTTAGGGCAGTAATTATCTCGCTCTCTGCTCTGTAAATAAAACAGCCTCTCACTTCCCTATTATTCAACAGATTTTCAACAAAAGGCTAATGGATATCTGAACACAGTCCAATTTAAAAACTATGTGTTAGTGGGAGCAGCGGGAGACTGAACACGTAGTGAAGAACATCACAGTCTCTTCGGACATGAAGCCCCGGTGATTGCGAACAGCTCCAGATCAACAAATACGAGTCATTAAGGCCCCTGCAGCTAAGTGATGTTTTGAAAAAGCCATACGATCGTGTGTACTGTGTTCTGCACACCGTAGGCATCAAAAACAAGGCACTTGTTTAAATCAACATTTATTTTAGTCTTTCGGTTTATTTTTTTTTGATTTGCATTAGATGGGGATGATTTATGGATTTTAAAAAGTTGCATATCTTGAAAACATTTTGGGACTATGTTGACAATGCCCTAATGAAAGAAATAACAAAAGATAGTTTCTAGGTGGAGATTTCCTTTAAAATGTCCTCCGTAGGATTTGATGACACGATCACAGATGTCCCCTGGAGTGGTCGACGGAGACACCGGGAACGTTTCAATCAGAAAGGTACTTTTATTGAATACGCAACTGAACTACACTGAACAAAAATAAATCTACATGTAACAATTTCAAAGATTTTACTGATTTAAAGTTTAAATAAAGAAATCAGTCAATTCTAATAAATTCATTAGGCCCTAATCTATGGATTTCACATGACTGGGAATACAGATATGCATCTGTTGGTCAGAGACACCTTCTTTTTTTTTAAGTAGGGGCGTAGATCAGAAAACCAGTCAGTATCTGGTGTGACCACCATTCACCATTTGCCTCACACATCTCCTTCGCATTGAGTTGATCAGACTGTTGATTGTGGCCTGTGGATTGTTGTCCCACTCCTCTTAAATGGCTTTAACAAAGTTCCTGGATACGCGCTGTCTTACACGTCGATCCAGAGCATCCCAAACATGCTCAATGGGTGACATGTCTGGTGAGTATGCAGGCCATGGAAGAACTGGGACATTTTCAGCTTGCAGGAATTGTGTACAGATCCTTGTGACATGGGGCCGTGTATTATCATGCTGAAACATGAGGTGATGGCGGCGGATGAACGGCACGACAATGGGCCTCAGGATCTCGTCACAGTATCTCTGCATTCAAATTGCCATCGATAAAATGCAATTGTGTTTGTTGTCCGTAGCTTATGCCTGCCCATACCATAACCCCACCTTGGGGCACTCTGTTCACAATGTTAACATCCGCAAACTGCTTGCCCACACGACGCCATACACGCTGTCTGCCATCTGACCGGTACAGTTGAAACTGGGATTCATCTGTGAAGAGCACACTTCTCCAGCGGTGACGACGCCGAACTGCAGTCAGGTCAAGACCCTGGTGAACACGACAAGCATGTAGACGAGGTGCACCTGTGTAATAATCATGCTGTTTAATCAGCTTCTTGATGTGCCACACTTGGCAGCTTCTTGATATGCCATACTTCTGGTTTTTAGGCGTTTAACTCTGGTCTTTTTTCTCCTTTATTTCCTGGCCTAACACTGCTAAATTAATACACACACACACACACACACACACACACACACACACACACACACACACACACACACACACACACACACACACACACACACACACACACACACACACACACACACACACACACACACACACACACACACACACACACACACACACACACACACAAACAAACAAACAAAGTGGAGTCTCTAACAGACTGACTTTGTGCCAAGAGTACTTGGTATATAAACAAGTCTGTACACAACATTTTAGAGAGAAATAAGCTTTTTGTGCGTATGGGAACATTTCTGGGGATTTTTTTATTTCAGCTCATGAAACACGGAACCAACACTTTAAAATGTTGCGTTTATATATTTTTGGTTCAGTGTCGTAGTATTTCAGTTGTCAGAGTAGATCCTCATCTTCGTAAACGGCTCAGTCACCAGGTCACACACTGTGGAGTGTTCACTTTGTCCCCTGGGAAATAGTCTTCTTCTGCCATGTACACGGGTGAGTGCAGCAAGGGGCCTTTAAAAGAGATAGGTTGTTTTGTGTTCTTCTTCTGTGTTCGGCCGATACAGTAAATTATAGACCTCCTTAGCTTCCAGTACTCTTGGCACAAAGTCAGTCTGTTAGAGACTCCACTTTGTTTGTTTGTTTGTTTGTGTTTGTGTGTGTGTGTGTGTGTGTGTGTGTGTGTGTGTGTGTGTGTGTGTGTGTGTGTGTGTGTGTGTGTGTGTGTGTGTGTGTGTGTGTGTGTGTGTGTGTGTGTGTGTGTGTGTGTGTGTGTGTGTGTATTAATTTAGCAGTGTTAGGCCAGGAAATAAAGGAGAAAAAAGACCAGAGTTAAACGCCTAAAAACCAGAAGTAAATAAATCCGTGACAGAGGATCTATAGAGAACAATGGGAGAAACTCCCCTTCCAACCTGACAGAGCTTGAGAGGTTCTGCCGAGAAGAATGGGAGAAACTCCCCAAATACAGGTGTGCCAAGCTTGTACTCTCATACCAACGCAGACTCGAGGCTGTAATCGCTGCCAAAGGTGCTTCAACAAAGTACTGAGTAAAGGGTCTGAATACTTATGTTAAATGTGATATTTCAGTTTACATTTTTTAAATAAATTAGCAAAAAAGTGTGTTTGTGTGTGTATTGCACCTGTTCCAGTGGTGGGTATGTTTGTGTGTGTATTGCACCTGTTCCAGTGGTGGGTATGTTTGTGTGTGTATTGCACCTGTTCCAGTGGTGGGTATGTTTGTGTGTGTATTGCACCTGTTCCAGTGGTGGGTATGTTTGTGTGTGTATTGCACCTGTTCCAGTGGTGGGTATGTTTGTGTGTGTATTGCCCTTTCTGATGTGGGTCCCAGGTGTGTTCCTCTGTCCTCTGAATGTGTGTTTTAGGTCGTGGAGTGGGTGGGCTGAGAGTGTAGGGGAACAGGTACTCGTGTGTTTATCAGATCCGCATGCAGAGGTGAGTTTTCTGTTTGGAGTGGTACCTCTCTTTAACCCTTTATACTGGTGTGGATTGGCCTCTATGGGTAGGGCTACATTGAAATGTTTCTTACGGAAGAAATATGAAAAGCATGGTAGTAATTGAAACATCTCTCTCTCTCTCTCTCTCTCTCTCTCTCTCTCTCTCTCTCTCTCTCTCTCTCTCTCTCTCTCTCTCTCTCTCTCTCTCTCTCTCTCTCTCTCTCTCTCTCTCTCTCTCTCTCTCTCTCTCTCTCTCTCTCTCTCTCTCTCTCTCTCTCTCTCTCTCTCTCTCCCTCTCCCTCTCCCTCTCCCTCTCTCTCAGCTGTGTTGTTGAGGAACTAAAGCAAGCGCACTTGTAGTTGTTTTGTATGGAACACACAGCCCTGCATCCCAGCCATCACACAATTACTGTTGTTGTTTACGCAATCCAAAAACGCCCCCCCCCCCCCCCCCCCCCATTTATAAATCTGGGTCATGTGGGCATCATTTGAAAGCCTGTTCTAGTGCCAACATGACTAGCTAAGTTATAAAACACAATCTTACAGTGTTATGGCCTTATCTAGGCAATTCAGAGAAACAGATGGTCATTTTGTTGCGTATAGAAAGGAGTCCTGAGTGGATTCAGTTGCGGGGTTCCGCTGCTAATGTAGTTCCCAATAGGAGAAACACAGGCTCGTTGTGTTCAGATCAATAGGAGAAACACAGGCTCGTTGTGTTCAGATCAATAGGAGAAACACAGGCTCGTTGTGTTCAGATCAATAGGAGAAACACAGGCTCGTTGTGTTCAGATCAATAGGAGAAACACAGGCTCGTTGTGTTCAGATCAATAGGAGAAACACAGGCTCGTTGTGTCAACCCCGGAGTATGACACCACGTTATCTTGTAGCTGTACGTCAAACATAGTGATCATTAACGTCGACCACTGTCTAGGACATTGAGTTTTATGAGACGGAAATGTGAAGTGCACATTTGGACTCACGGGTGTTTGTCTTGCTTGTATGACAATCACAGACTGTATTTATTATAATCCTCAACGTCTCGTCTTTCAAAGTCTTCTTAATTAACTTACAGCATTTCCCTCACTCAGACAATAAAACACTTACCAAAGTTGACCAATTAGTGGGAGGGATGAGGACCCACTTGTTAGTCGTGTGAGGTGTTCCAGTACAGACCATCTACAGAGCTGTGAACTCTGACCTCATCCATAGCACGCTACTGTACGGACACTGTGCTCTAATTTAGGCACATGTCAGGGACAAAATCTTCCATTTTCAACACGGTTACGGGCATAGAGGTACGGGCATAGAGGTACGGGCATAGAGGTACGGGCATAGAGGTACGGGCATAGAGGGTTAACCAACAACGCAGTAAAAAAAAAAATTGAGTCAAGAAAAAATTTACTAAATTGTCACAAGCCGGCTGAGGGGACACGAACAACAGGTATAGGCCAATTAAAAAGGTTATTTATTATAAACCAAACTATTAACTTTAAACAAAGAAAAAGGAATGAGGTGTGGAAGTATCATAATGTAAGGTGTATGTAAAGTGAATGGATGCGTGAATCTGTGTGTGTGAATATGACTGAGTGAAAACTATGCAACACTACAAAGGAACAAACAAACAGGATCATACCTGGAGGAGCAGAGAGAGAGAGAGAAGGTGATTAGTGAAGCAGCAGTTTAAATACCCTGAGCCCAGGTGACTCCAATCACTAACGACCCTCCTCTGCCTGCAGGAGGAACCGCCCCCTGCACTGCAGTAAAAGTAAAATATAAAATAACAATAACGAGGCTATATACAGGTGGTACCAGTACAGAGTCAACGTGCGGGGGTACAGGTTAGTCGAGGTCCTTTGTACATTTAGGTACGGGTAAAGTGATTATGCATAGATAATAAACAGCGAGTAGCAGCAGTGTAAAATCAAATGGGGGGGCGTCAATGTGAATAGTCTGGGTGGACATTTGATTAATTGTTCAGCAGGCTTATGGCTTGTAGCAGCGTCTGTTCTGTGTTTCTGTTCAAGTCTGATGTTGGGGGCGGACGGAGCAATACAACTAATCCCAGCAAGGTCATGTGTGTGTGGGAAGCAGTTTATGTGTGTGTGTTGGCTGCGGTGTGTGTGTGTATGTGTGTGTGTGTGTGTGTATGTTGGTTGCGGTGTGTGTGTTGGAGGCGGTGTGTGTGTGTGTGTGTGTGTGTGTGTGTGTGTATGTTGGTTGCGGTGTGTATGTTGGTTGCGGTGTGTGTGTTGGAGGCGGTGTGTGTGTGTATGTGTTGGTGGTGGTGTGTGTGGGTGGTAATGTGTTTTAGCTGAAGGACTAGAAGCATTGGTAGTGTATGTGGGAGAGTACAGACAGGCATGGGGTATGGGGTATAGACAGACAGGGGTATGGAGTACAGACAGACAGGGGTATGGAGTACCGGCAGGGGTATGGGGTACAGACAGACATGGGTATGGGGTACAGACAGACAGGGGTATGGAGTACAGACAGACAGGGGCACGGAGTACAGGCATACAGGGGTATGGAGTACAGACAGACAGGGGTATGGAGTACAGACAGACAGGGGTACGGGGTACAGACAGACACGGGTATGGAGTACAGACAGACAGGGGTATGGGCTACAGACACGGGTATGGATGGTTAAGCTGCTGTCCTGATTTTTCCACAGATATGAGTCCTGTATAGTCCTCCTAAGCTGGAGGGATCAGAGGCCAAAAGGAGAGAGGGATGAAGAGGACAGATGGAGGGGGAATCTGGGAAGTGCGAGAAGATCAGAGAGAAACAGAGGAGATCTGTGACAGAGAAAAGAGGATGGCAGTAGATAGTGAAACGTACTTCTATGGCTGTAATGTGCTTGTCTCACCTAGCTATCTTAAAACGGATATATTACTGGAAATCTCTCTGGATAAAAATGTCTGATAATTGACTAAACAAGTGTAGAGAGAGAGACTCCAGAATAGACAGACAGAGGAAATAGAACAGAATAGAATATAATAATCGTGGAGGAGAGATGACAGACTGGGATAATCGTGGAGGAGAGATGACAGACTGGGATAATCATGTGTCCAGTGGCTCAGAGAGAGGTTAATGTGATCAATACTTCATGCAGACAGGTCGTGCGTGCGTGTGCGTGTGCGTGTGCGTGTGTGTGTGTGTGTGTGTGTGTGTGTGTGTGTGTGTGTGTGTGTGTGTGTGTGTGTGTGTGTGTGCGGCAGCCAGAAGCTTAGTCCACATTCTCAAATGTGTTGGTGTTGGAAGATATTAAATATTTGATAGAGAAATACACTTGCTGCTTGTTTTGTGTAGCCTAGGCCCAACGTCCAAAGTTAACTTTGTCGAGCTAGTTGGCCAAAAATGTACAGGCCCGAACAGAATTTATATTCAGATATTTATAGGCTACTTTAGTTATTATGATATGTATTAAAGGGGCAGTACAGTCAAAAATTAGATTTTTCCTGTTCTTTAGAATTGCATTGTAGTAATTATTGCTTCTAAAGCAGGCCAATGTCATTTTGAGAAGAATTTTTTTGTACATCTAAAAATAGGACGCTGCCCCTTTTCTTTTTTTAGACAGAAGTTCTAAAAGAGATATGGACCTGGCTAAAGTAGGCTAGCCAAGACAAAATATTCCAAAAGAGATATGGACCTGGATAAAGTAGACTAGCCAAGACAAAATATTCCTAAAGAGATATGGACCTGGCTAAAGTAGGCTAGCCAAGACAAAATATTCCAAAAGAGATATGGACCTGGCTAAAGTAGGCTAGCCAAGACAAAATATTCCAAAAGAGATATGGACCTGGCTAAAGTAGGCAAGCCAAGACAAAATATTCCTAAAGAGATATGGACCTGGCTAAAGTAGGCTAGCCAAGACAAAATATTCCAAAAGAGATAACTTTCCTACTTTAGCCAGGTCTAAGACGAATGCTAGGTGTCTTTTTGTAGCTAAAATAAAATAAATAAATAAGGTAGATTAATGAGCGCTTATTTTTTACTCGGGACAGCTCTCGGGTAATGTGTGACGTTATCAACTCATGTACTGCTTGAAAGAATGACCAATCATATTACTCAAATACAAAATAGCATTACTTTTTCCATTTGTAGTCTTCAGTGCTTTTCAATGGTAGACTGTGACACAGCATGTAAATGTTGAACAGGAATGCAAAAATTGAGCTGAAAAGTTATCTTCAGTCACATGTTTTTACTGGTCCCGGGCCAGCGGGCCGTGGTTAATTGTCAGACCCTGCTTAGGCCTCTCTGAGTTTTCTCCCACTCCCCGACATATCCCTCGTTTTCTGTGCCCTAATTAAATGGCTTACAGTATATTAGAGAAAGTGAGTATATAAGCTGTAATAACCTGTATTAATAAGTGTGTATATAAGCTGTAATAACCTGTATTAATAAGTGAGTATATGAGCTGTAATAACCTGTATTAATAAGTGAGTATATAAGCTGTATTAATAAGTGAGTATATAAGCTGTAATAACCTGTATTAATAAGTGAGTATATAAGCTGTAATAACCTGTATTAATAAGTGAGTATATGAGCTGTAATAACCTGTATTAATAAGTGAGTATATAAGCTGTATTAATAAGTGAGTATATAAGCTGTAATAACCTGTATTAATAAGTGATTATATAAGCTGTAATAACCTGTATTAATAAGTGAGTATATAAGCTGTAATAACCTGTATTAATAAGTGCGTATATAGGCTGTAATAACATGTATTAATAAGTGAGTATCTACGCAGTAATAGAACGTATTAATACGTGTTTATATTCAATTGAGTATTACATTTTTTCTCCCTCCCCTTATAGTCGGTTACCACGGAAACAGGGCTCGGTGCTGTATTGTACAGCAGGTATTATTCTACAGTGGCTCCGCTCCTGCCCGTGAGTGTCTTTCTATCCTCTCTTTCCTCTTCATCATTTTCATCCTCCTCTCCTATCATTGTCTCCTTCTAAATCTCTCTCTCTCTCTCTCTCTCTCTCTCTCTCTCTCTCTCTCTCTCTCTCTCTCTCTCTCTCTCTCTCTCTCTCTCTCTCTCTCTCTCTCTCTCTCTCTCTCTCTCTCTCTCTCTCTCTCTCTCTCTCTGTCAGTCTGCTGTCCACCATCAGCCACCTGGTTCATGAGAGGAACCTTCCCTCTGATGTTCTGCTCATCATCGGTGCTATTTGCACTTTGAAAAAAATTCGTTCCCAAATTAAACTGCCTCGTACTCAATTCTTGCTCGTACAATATGCATATTATTATTACTATTGGATAGAAAACACTCTCTCGTTTCTAAAACCGTTTGAATTTTGTCTCTGAGTGAAACAGAACTCATTCTGCAGCACACTTCCTGTCAAGAAGTGAGATTTCTGAAATCGAGGTCTCTGTTCCAGGGTCGGTTTATAAATTCCCTTGTAAGCTATGGGGCTACATGCACTGCATACGCCTTCCCCTAGATGTCAGTAAGCGGTGAGACTTTGAATGGAGTGGATAGCACCATCTGGGGGAGTATAAAGCCTCTTGGAATGGAGGGACCGACCTTTTCGACGCGGGGCCTGACGCAGGAGGGACACCAGCATGGCATCCTGAAAAGCTTTCGGTTTAGCAGTTCCATATCTCCGGCTCTGATTTAATTTGTTTTTTTTGTCTTAAAAACTTCATAAGGTAGTTCATTTAAACCGACTTATAGCAGTTTATATCAGTTTATTGCGATTTTCTGGAGTTTCTTTGTCAGGCGTTATCGCGAGTTGGGCACCTCTCCGGTACATCGCTGGCGTTAGCAGCTAATTCTACAGGAGTAGAGGACATCTTTCAACCAAAAGACGATTGTTCTGGACAAAGGACCACTTGCCCAAGATTCTGATGGAAGCTCATCAAAAAGTAAGAGCTATTTATGATGTTAATTCGTATTTCTGTGGAAAAATGTAAAATTATTAGTCCGCCATTAATTTCGGCATGGTCTCACTGTAACGCACGCTGTATGTCGAGTAACGTTAATTTTAAAAATCTAACACAGCGGTTGCATTAAGAACTAATGTATCTTTCATTTGCTGTCCAACCTGTATTTTTTAGTCAAGTTTACGATTAGTTATCGATTAGATTAGGTGCCTCTCCAAGATGGCGCCGGACAGATTGCTTCAAGTTTGGCTACAATTCACATTGTATAACCACGATTTGTGCCGTTAAATATGCACATTTTCGAACAAATCCTATATGCATTGTGTAATATGATGTTACAGGACTGTCATCTGATGAAGTATATGAAGGTTAGTAAAAAATTATATATCTTTTGCTGGTTTGTTAGGATCGCTAACCTTTGCTGCTGGTAAACGGCTTGTGTTTCTGGCTATTGTGGTAAGCTAATATAATGCTATATTGTGTTTTCGCTGTAAAACACTTAAAAAATCTGAAATATTGGCTGGATTCACAAGATGTTGGTCTTTCATTTGCTGTACGCTGTGTATTTTTCAGAAATGTTTTATGATGAGTATTTAGGTATTTGACGTTGGTCTCTGTAATTATTCTGGCTGCTTCGGCACTATTTCAGATTGCAGCTGCAATGTAGAACTGTGATTTATACCTGAAATATGCAAATTTTTCTAACAAAACATATGTTATACAATAAATATGTTATCAGACTGTCATCTGATGAAGTTGTTTCTTGGTTAGTGGCTATTTATATCTTTATTTGGTCGAAATTGTGATAGCTACCTATGCAGGAAAAAAATGGTGGAGAAAAAAAAGTTGTGTCTTTTGCTATCGTGGTTAGCTAATAGATTTACATATTGTGTCTTCCCTGTAAAACATTTTAAAAATCAGAAATGATGGCTGGATTCACAAGATGTGTATCTTTCATCTGGTGTCTTGGACTTGTGATTTAATGATATTTAGATGCTAGTATTTACTTGTGACGCTATGCTAGGCTATGCTAGTCAGCTTTTTTACTGATGGGGGTGCTCCCGGATCCGGGATTGTGTGCAACTAGAAGTTAACTTCTTGTGGCTGCAGGGGCAGTATTGAGTAGCTTGGATGAAATGTGCCCAGAGGTTCCCAGAGTAAACTGCCTGCTCCTCAGTCCCAGTTGCTAATATGTGCATATTATTATTAGTATTGGATAGAAAACACTCTGAAGTTTCTAAAACTGTTTGAATGATGTCTGTGAGTATAACAGAACTCATATGGCAGGCAAAAACCTGAGAAGAAATCTAAACAGGAAGTGGGAAATCTGAGGTTGGTCGATTTTCAAATCATCGCCTATCGAATACACATTGGGATATTGGTCAGTTTGCACTTCCTACGGCTTCCATTAGATGTCAACAGTCTGTAGAACCTTGTCTGATGCTTCTACTGTGAGGTGGGGCCGAAGGAGAGAGGAATGAGTCAGGTCTACCATGACCTGACCATGCTCTGACTGTGCACGTTCACATGAGAGGGAGCTCTGTTCCATCACACTTCTGAAGACAATGGAATTCTCCGGTTGGAACTTTATTGAAGATTTATGTTAAAAACATTCTAAAGATTGATTCAATACATCGTTTGACATGTTTCTACTGACAGTTACGGAACTTTTTGACATTTCGTCAGCTTTTAGTGAACGCACTTCCTGACTTTGGATTTGTTTACCAAACACGCCAACAAAAATATCTATTTGGACATAAATGATGGACATTACCGAACAAAACAAACATTTCTTGTGGAAGTGGGAGTCCTGGGAGTGCATTCCGATGAAGATCAGCAAAGGTAAGTGAAGATTTATAATGCTATTTATGAGTTTTGTTGACTGCACAATTTGGCGGATAACTGTATGGCTTCCTTTTGTGGCTGAACGCTGTTCTCAGATTATTGAATATTGTGCTTTTGCCGTAGAGCTTTTTGAAATCTGACACTGATTAGGTGAGTTCCTACTGGAGGATGTGTTGTAGATGATCAGGTGAGTT
>NC_092107.1:46996163-47013663 GCF_045679555.1 Salvelinus alpinus | reverse complement strand
TGCCTACTGTCCGCCAGACCTCGGTGAGCATGGTCTCAGAAACCCTCCTTTCACCCAGAACAGAACATGTTTAACTCAGGGAGTGATGCTGTCTGTTCTGACTGGTCTCCCTCTTCAGGTGTTCAAAAGGCCCCTCCAGGAATCAGGAAGATGGTCATTGCCACCAATATTCCTCAGACCAGGTGTGTATGTACCAATATCCCTCAGACCAGGTGTGTATGTACCAATATCCCTCAGACCAGGTGTGTCTGTACCAATATCACTGATACCAGGTGTGTACATACCAATATCACTGAGACCAGGTGTGTCTGTACCAATATCACTGAGACCAGGTGTGTATGTACCAATATCACTGAGACCAGGTGTGTATGTACCAATATCACTGAGACCAGGTGTGTCTGTACCAATATCACTGATACCAGGTGTGTACATACCAATATCACTGAGACCAGGTGTGTCTGTATCAATATCACTGAGACCAGGTGTGTATGTACCAATATCACTGAGACCAGGTGTGTATGTACCAATATCACTGAGACCAGGTGTGTATGTACCAATATCACTGAGACCAGGTGTGTCTGTACCAATATCACTGAGACCAGGTGTGTCTGTACCAATATCACTGATACCAGGTGTGTACGTACCAATATCACTGAGACCAGGTGTGTACGTACCAATATCACTGAGACCAGGTGAGTACGTACCAATATCACTGACACCAGGTGTGTACGTACCAATATCACTGAGACCAGGTGTGTACGTACCAATATCACTGAGACCAGGTGTGTATGTGTCCTTTTGTTTGTGTATCAGCCTTGTGCCTCCCCCCTTCCACTCTATTAGGGCGTGTGTGTGTGTGTGTGTTTGTGTGTCTGTGTGTGTGTGTGTGTGTTATAGACTGGCTCCACACTGAACCTTTTAGTTTGATAGACTATACAGTATATGGGTCAATTTAGCAATTATGATTTGTTATCTGTAACGGTGATGATAAATTAAGCATTGTTGCGCGCTGTCGACAACTTGGCATATACTGTAGATAAATGCATATTCAAACATATTTATTTCCAGTGCAGGCCTTGTGTTCTAATAATATATATATATATATATATTGTTTAATTTGAATACTCCAAGAAAATAATGCGAGTGCTCAAACCGTCCAAACATTTTAAAATGCACATCCCTAACCACGGCGACAGCCTGCTAATCATAAAGACCCGTGAACACATCCCTAACCACGGCGACAGCCTGCTAATCATAAAGACCCGTGAACACATCCCTAACCACGGCGACAGCCTGCTAATCATAAAGACCCGTGAACACATCCCTAACCACGGCGACAGCCTGCTAATCATAAAGACCCGTGAACACATCCCTAACCACGGCGACAGCCTGCTAATCATAAAGACCCGTGAACAGAGGAGACAAACTTCTCTGACCTCACTACGGCTCTCTCTCTCTCCAACCAGCTGGATACGTTTAGACACCAAATGTTTCAAAGTGCCAGATTTATTTCTACGTTTGTTTTGACAGAGTTAGAGAAGGGCACAAAATGTGTGTGGAGTTTTTATTTATTTATTTATTTCCTTTCAAAGTGGTTGCGGTCACTATTCATCCTGGTGTTAGAGAACATAAAGACAGAGATGGTGTTAGAGAACATAAAGACAGAGATGGTGTTAGAGAACACAAAGACAGTGTTGTAATGGCTGGTCTCTCATTCCATCCTGGTGTTAGAGAACATAAAGACAGTGTTGTAATGGCTGGTCTCCCTTTCCATCCTGGTGTTAGAGAACATAAAGACAGAGATGGTGTTAGAGAACATAAAGACAGAGATGGTGTTAGAGAACATAAAGACAGTGTTGTAATGGCTGGTCTCTCATTCCATCCTGGTGTTAGAGAACATAAAGACAGTGTTGTAATGGCTGGTCTCCCTTTCCATCCTGGTGTTAGAGAACATAAAGACAGAGATGGTGTTAGAGAACATAAAGACAGAGATGGTGTTAGAGAACATAAAGACAGTGTTGTAATGGCTGGTCTCTCATTCCATCCTGGTGTTAGAGAACATAAAGACAGTGTTGTAATGGCTGGTCTCCCTTTCCATCCTGGTGTTAGAGAACATAAAGACAGAGATGGTGTTAGAGAACATAAAGACAGAGATGGTGTTAGAGAACATAAAGACAGTGTTGTAATGGCTGGTCTCTCATTCCCTCCTGGTGTTAGAGAACATAAAGACAGTGTTGTAATGGCTGGTCTCTCTTTCCATCCTGGTGTTAGAGAACATAAAGACAGTGTTGTAATGGCTGGTCTCTCATTCCATCCTGGTGTTAGAGAACATAAAGACAGTGTTGTAATGGCTGGTCTCTCATTCCATCCTGGTGTTAGAGAACATAAAGACAGTGTTGTAATGGCTGGTCTCTCATTCCATCCTGGTGTTAGAGAACATAAAGACAGTGTTGTAATGGCTGGTCTCTCTTTCCATCCTGGTGTTAGAGAACATAAAGACAGTGTTGTAATGGCTGGTCTCTCATTCCATCCTGGTGTTAGAGAACATAAAGACAGTGTTGTAATGGCTGGTCTCTCTTTCCCTCCTGGTGTTAGAGAACATAAAGACAGTGTTGTAATGGCTGGTCTCTCATTCCATCCTGGTGTTAGAGAACATAAAGACAGTGTTGTAATGGCTGGTCTCTCATTCCCTCCTGGTGTTAGAGAACATAAAGACAGTGTTGTAATGGCTGGTCTCTCATTCCCTCCTGGTGTTAGAGAACATAAAGACAGTGTTGTAATGGCTGGTCTCTCATTCCATCCTGGTGTTAGAGAACATAAAGACAGTGTTGTAATGGCTGGTCTCTCATTCCATCCTGGTGTTAGACAACATAAAGACAGTGTTGTAATGGCTGGTCTCTCATTCCCTCCTGGTGTTAGAGAACATAAAGACAGTGTTGTAATGGCTGGTCTCTCTTTCCATCCTGGTGTTAGAGAACATAAAGACAGTGTTGTAATGGCTGGTCTCTCATTCCATCCTGGTGTTAGAGAACATGCAGACAGTGTTGTAATGGCTGGTCTCTCTTTCCCTCCTGGTGTTAGAGAACATAAAGACAGTGTTGTAATGGCTGGTCTCCCTTTCCATCCTGGTGTTAGAGAACATAAAGACAGTGTTGTAATGGCTGGTCTCCCTTTCCATCCTGGTGTTAGAGAACATAAAGACAGAGATGGTGTTAGAGAACATAAAGACAGTGTTGTAATGGCTGGTCTCTCTTTCCATCCTGGTGTTAGAGAACATAAAGACAGTGTTGTAATGGCTGGTGTCTCATTCCATCCTGGTGTTAGAGAACATAAAGACAGTGTTGTAATGGCTGGTCTCTCATTCCATCCTGGTGTTAGAGAACATAAAGACAGTGTTGTAATGGCTGGTCTCTCTTTCCATCCTGGTGTTAGAGAACATCAAGACAGTGTTGTAATGGCTGGTCTCTCATTCCCTCCTGGTGTTAGAGAACATAAAGACAGTGTTGTAATGGCTGGTCTCTCATTCCCTCCTGGTGTTAGAGAACATAAAGACAGTGTTGTAATGGCTGGTCTCTCATTCCATCCTGGTGTTAGAGAACATAAAGACAGTGTTGTAATGGCTGGTCTCTCATTCCATCCTGGTGTTAGAGAACATAAAGACAGAGATGTAATGGCTGGTCTCTCATTCCATCCTGGTGTTAGAGAACATAAAGACAGTGTTGTAATGGCTGGTCTCTCATTCCCTCCTGGTGTTAGAGAACATAAAGACAGTGTTGTAATGGCTGGTCTCTCATTCCCTCCTGGTGTTAGAGAACATAAAGACAGTGTTGTAATGGCTGGTCTCTCATTCCATCCTGGTGTTAGAGAACATAAAGACAGTGTTGTAATGGCTGGTCTCTCATTCCATCCTGGTGTTAGAGAACATAAAGACAGTGTTGTAATGGCTGGTCTCTCATTCCATCCTGGTGTTAGAGAACATAAAGACAGTGTTGTAATGGCTGGTCTCTCATTCCCTCCTGGTGTTAGAGAACATAAAGACAGTGTTGTAATGGCTGGTCTCTCATTCCATCCTGGTGTTAGACAACATAAAGACAGTGTTGTAATGGCTGGTCTCTCATTCCATCCTGGTGTTAGACAACATAAAGACAGTGTTGTAATGGCTGGTCTCTCATTCCATCCTGGTGTTAGAGAACATTAAGACAGAGATGGTGTTAGAGAACATAAAGACAGTGTTGTAATGGCTGGTCTCTCATTCCCTCCTGGTGTTAGAGAACATAAAGACAGTGTTGTAATGGCTGGTCTCCCATTCCATCCTGGTGTTAGACAACATAAAGACAGTGTTGTAATGGCTGGTCTCTCATTCCCTCCTGGTGTTAGAGAACATAAAGACAGTGTTGTAATGGCTGGTCTCTCTTTCCCTCCTGGTGTTAGAGAACATAAAGACAGTGTTGTAATGGCTGGTCTCCCATTCCCTCCTGGTGTTAGAGAACATAAAGACAGTGTTGTAATGGCTGGTCTCCCATTCCATCCTGGTGTTAGAGAACATAAAGACAGTGTTGTAATGGCTGGTCTCTCTTTCCATCCTGGTGTTAGAGAACATAAAGACAGTGTTGTAATGGCTGGTCTCTCTTTCCATCCTGGTGTTAGAGAACATAAAGACAGTGTTGTAATGGCTGGTCTCTCTTTCCATCCTGGTGTTAGAGAACATAAAGACAGTGTTGTAATGGCTGGTCTCTCATTCCATCCTGGTGTTAGAGAACATAAAGACAGTGTTGTAATGGCTGGTCTCTCATTCCCTCCTGGTGTTAGAGAACATAAAGACAGTGTTGTAATGGCTGGTCTCTCATTCCATCCTGGTGTTAGACAACATAAAGACAGTGTTGTAATGGCTGGTCTCTCTTTCCATCCTGGTGTTAGAGAACATAAAGACAGTGTTGTAATGGCTGGTGTCTCATTCCATCCTGGTGTTAGAGAACATAAAGACAGTGTTGTAATGGCTGGTCTCTCATTCCATCCTGGTGTTAGAGAACATAAAGACAGTGTTGTAATGGCTGGTCTCTCTTTCCCTCCTGGTGTTAGAGAACATAAAGACAGTGTTGTAATGGCTGGTCTCTCTTTCCATCCTGGTGTTAGAGAACATAAAGACAGTGTTGTAATGGCTGGTGTCTCATTCCATCCTGGTGTTAGAGAACATAAAGACAGTGTTGTAATGGCTGGTCTCTCTTTCCCTCCTGGTGTTAGAGAACATAAAGACAGTGTTGTAATGGCTGGTCTCCCATTCCATCCTGGTGTTAGAGAACATAAAGACAGTGTTGTAATGGCTGGTCTCCCATTCCCTCCTGGTGTTAGAGAACATAAAGACAGTGTTGTAATGGCTGGTCTCTCTTTCCATCCTGGTGTTAGAGAACATAAAGACAGTGTTGTAATGGCTGGTCTCTCATTCCATCCTGGTGTTAGAGAACATGCAGACAGTGTTGTAATGGCTGGTCTCTCTTTCCCTCCTGGTGTTAGAGAACATAAAGACAGTGTTGTAATGGCTGGTCTCCCTTTCCATCCTGGTGTTAGAGAACATAAAGACAGTGTTGTAATGGCTGGTCTCCCTTTCCATCCTGGTGTTAGAGAACATAAAGACAGTGTTGTAATGGCTGGTCTCTCATTCCCTCCTGGTGTTAGAGAACATAAAGACAGTGTTGTAATGGCTGGTCTCTCATTCCATCCTGGTGTTAGAGAACATAAAGACAGTGTTGTAATGGCTGGTCTCTCTTTCCCTCCTGGTGTTAGAGAACATAAAGACAGTGTTGTAATGGCTGGTCTCCCTTTCCATCCTGGTGTTAGAGAACATAAAGACAGTGTTGTAATGGCTGGTCTCTCATTCCATCCTGGTGTTAGAGAACATAAAGACAGTGTTGTAATGGCTGGTCTCTCATTCCATCCTGGTGTTAGAGAACATAAAGACAGTGTTGTAATGGCTGGTCTCTCTTTCCATCCTGGTGTTAGAGAACATAAAGACAGTGTTGTAATGGCTGGTGTCTCATTCCATCCTGGTGTTAGAGAACATAAAGACAGTGTTGTAATGGCTGGTCTCTCTTTCCATCCTGGTGTTAGAGAACATAAAGACAGTGTTGTAATGGCTGGTCTCTCTTTCCATCCTGGTGTTAGAGAACATAAAGACAGTGTTGTAATGGCTGGTCTCTCATTCCCTCCTGGTGTTAGAGAACATAAAGACAGTGTTGTAATGGCTGGTCTCTCTTTCCATCCTGGTGTTAGAGAACATAAAGACAGTGTTGTAATGGCTGGTCTCTCATTCCATCCTGGTGTTAGAGAACATAAAGACAGTGTTGTAATGGCTGGTCTCCCTTTCCATCCTGGTGTTAGAGAACATAAAGACAGTGTTGTAATGGCTGGTCTCTCTTTCCATCCTGGTGTTAGAGAACATAAAGACAGTGTTGTAATGGCTGGTCTCTCATTCCATCCTGGTGTTAGAGAACATAAAGACAGTGTTGTAATGGCTGGTCTCTCTTTCCATCCTGGTGTTAGACAACATAAAGACAGTGTTGTAATGGCTGGTCTCTCATTCCATCCTGGTGTTAGAGAACATAAAGACAGTGTTGTAATGGCTGGTCTCTCTTTCCATCCTGGTGTTAGACAACATAAAGACAGTGTTGTAATGGCTGGTCTCTCATTCCATCCTGGTGTTAGAGAACATAAAGACAGTGTTGTAATGGCTGGTCTCTCTTTCCATCCTGGTGTTAGACAACATAAAGACAGTGTTGTAATGGCTGGTCTCCCTTTCCATCCTGGTGTTAGAGAACATAAAGACAGTGTTGTAATGGCTGGTCTCCCTTTCCATCCTGGTGTTAGAGAACATAAAGACAGTGTTGTAATGGCTGGTCTCTCATTCCCTCCTGGTGTTAGAGAACATAAAGACAGTGTTGTAATGGCTGGTGTCTCTTTCCATCCTGGTGTTAGAGAACATAAAGACAGTGTTGTAATGGCTGGTCTCTCTTTCCATCCTGGTGTTAGAGAACATAAAGACAGTGTTGTAATGGCTGGTCTCCCTTTCCATCCTGGTGTTAGAGAACATAAAGACAGTGTTGTAATGGCTGGTCTCTCATTCCCTCCTGGTGTTAGAGAACATAAAGACAGTGTTGTAATGGCTGGTCTCTCATTCCCTCCTGGTGTTAGAGAACATAAAGACAGTGTTGTAATGGCTGGTCTCTCATTCCCTCCTGGTGTTAGAGAACATAAAGACAGTGTTGTAATGGCTGGTCTCTCATTCCCTCCTGGTGTTAGAGAACATAAAGACAGAGATGGTGTTAGAGAACATAAAGACAGAGATGGTGTTAGAGAACATAAAGACAGAGATGGTGTTAGAGAACATAAAGACAGTGTTGTAATGGCTGGTCTCTCATTCCATCCTGGTGTTAGAGAACATAAAGACAGTGTTGTAATGGCTGGTGTCTCATTCCATCCTGGTGTTAGAGAACATAAAGACAGTGTTGTAATGGCTGGTCTCCCATTCCATCCTGGTGTTAGAGAACATAAAGACAGTGTTGTAATGGCTGGTCTCTCTTTCCATCCTGGTGTTAGAGAACATAAAGACAGTGTTGTAATGGCTGGTCTCTCTTTCCATCCTGGTGTTAGAGAACATAAAGACAGTGTTGTAATGGCTGGTCTCCCATTCCATCCTGGTGTTAGAGAACATAAAGACAGTGTTGTAATGGCTGGTGTCTCATTCCATCCTGGTGTTAGAGAACATAAAGACAGTGTTGTAATGGCTGGTCTCCCATTCCATCCTGGTGTTAGAGAACATAAAGACAGTGTTGTAATGGCTGGTCTCTCTTTCCATCCTGGTGTTAGAGAACATAAAGACAGTGTTGTAATGGCTGGTCTCTCTTTCCCTCCTGGTGTTAGAGAACATAAAGACAGTGTTGTAATGGCTGGTCTCTCTTTCCCTCCTGGTGTTAGAGAACATAAAGACAGTGTTGTAATGGCTGGTCTCTCATTCCATCCTGGTGTTAGAGAACATAAAGACAGTGTTGTAATGGCTGGTCTCTCTTTCCATCCTGGTGTTAGAGAACATAAAGACAGTGTTGTAATGGCTGGTCTCTCATTCCCTCCTGGTGTTAGAGAACATAAAGACAGTGTTGTAATGGCTGGTCTCCCATTCCATCCTGGTGTTAGAGAACATGAAGACAGTGTTGTAATGGCTGGTCTCTCATTCCATCCTGGTGTTAGAGAACATAAAGACAGTGTTGTAATGGCTGGTCTCTCTTTCCATCCTGGTGTTAGAGAACATAAAGACAGTGTTGTAATGGCTGGTCTCTCATTCCATCCTGGTGTTAGAGAACATAAAGACAGTGTTGTAATGGCTGGTCTCTCATTCCATCCTGGTGTTAGAGAACATAAAGACAGTGTTGTAATGGCTGGTCTCTCATTCCATCCTGGTGTTAGAGAACATAAAGACAGTGTTGTAATGGCTGGTCTCTCATTCCATCCTGGTGTTAGAGAACATAAAGACAGTGTTGTAATGGCTGGTCTCTCATTCCCTCCTGGTGTTAGAGAACATAAAGACAGTGTTGTAATGGCTGGTCTCTCTTTCCATCCTGGTGTTAGAGAACATAAAGACAGTGTTGTAATGGCTGGTCTCTCTTTCCATCCTGGTGTTAGAGAACATAAAGACAGTGTTGTAATGGCTGGTCTCTCATTCCATCCTGGTGTTAGAGAACATGCAGACAGTGTTGTAATGGCTGGTCTCCCATTCCCTCCTGGTGTTAGAGAACACAAAGACAGTGTTGTAATGGCTGGTCTCTCATTCCATCCTGGTGTTAGAGAACATAAAGACAGT
Source organism: Salvelinus alpinus (assembly GCF_045679555.1). Taxonomy (NCBI): domain Eukaryota; kingdom Metazoa; phylum Chordata; class Actinopteri; order Salmoniformes; family Salmonidae; genus Salvelinus; species Salvelinus alpinus. The sequence goes on along the minus strand of NC_092107.1, from coordinate 47,004,815 downwards.
GTTGTAATGGCTGGTCTCTCATTCCATCCTGGTGTTAGAGAACATAAAGACAGTGTTGTAATGGCTGGTCTCTCATTCCATCCTGGTGTTAGAGAACATAAAGACAGTGTTGTAATGGCTGGTCTCTCTTTCCATCCTGGTGTTAGAGAACATAAAGACAGTGTTGTAATGGCTGGTCTCTCATTCCCTCCTGGTGTTAGAGAACATAAAGACAGTGTTGTAATGGCTGGTCTCCCATTCCATCCTGGTGTTAGAGAACATGAAGACAGTGTTGTAATGGCTGGTCTCTCATTCCATCCTGGTGTTAGAGAACATAAAGACAGTGTTGTAATGGCTGGTCTCTCTTTCCATCCTGGTGTTAGAGAACATAAAGACAGTGTTGTAATGGCTGGTCTCTCATTCCATCCTGGTGTTAGAGAACATAAAGACAGTGTTGTAATGGCTGGTCTCTCATTCCATCCTGGTGTTAGAGAACATAAAGACAGTGTTGTAATGGCTGGTCTCTCATTCCATCCTGGTGTTAGAGAACATAAAGACAGTGTTGTAATGGCTGGTCTCTCATTCCATCCTGGTGTTAGAGAACATAAAGACAGTGTTGTAATGGCTGGTCTCTCATTCCCTCCTGGTGTTAGAGAACATAAAGACAGTGTTGTAATGGCTGGTCTCTCTTTCCATCCTGGTGTTAGAGAACATAAAGACAGTGTTGTAATGGCTGGTCTCTCTTTCCATCCTGGTGTTAGAGAACATAAAGACAGTGTTGTAATGGCTGGTCTCTCATTCCATCCTGGTGTTAGAGAACATGCAGACAGTGTTGTAATGGCTGGTCTCCCATTCCCTCCTGGTGTTAGAGAACACAAAGACAGTGTTGTAATGGCTGGTCTCTCATTCCATCCTGGTGTTAGAGAACATAAAGACAGTGTTGTAATGGCTGGTCTCTCATTCCATCCTGGTGTTAGAGAACATAAAGACAGTGTTGTAATGGCTGGTCTCTCATTCCATCCTGGTGTTAGAGAACATAAAGACAGTGTTGTAATGGCTGGTCTCTCTTTCCATCCTGGTGTTAGACAACATAAAGACAGTGTTGTAATGGCTGGTCTCTCATTCCATCCTGGTGTTAGACAACATAAAGACAGTGTTGTAATGGCTGGTCTCTCATTCCATCCTGGTGTTAGAGAACATAAAGACAGTGTTGTAATGGCTGGTCTCCCTTTCCCTCCTGGTGTTAGAGAACATAAAGACAGAGATGGTGTTAGAGAACATAAAGACAGTGTTGTAATGGCTGGTCTCCCATTCTCCTAATGGGATAATGTGTGTTAATCAGTGTGTTGGCAGCTGAGAGGTGTCTCATACAACAATCACACCTATTAGAGGGAGAATGGCTGTCAAGAAGCTGACCTCAGCAGACACACACTAGAGCTGGGATGATAAACTTACATTATCGACAGCGACCACACCGATCCATTATCTTATCATTTTTCTGATATCGTTCATTAGGATAAGTAGCCTATACAAGAGAAATTAGTTTGCTAATCTGGGTGATTCCTAATGGGACAACCATCAAACTGGTCGTAGTAGTTTAAAGGATCATACAAACTGGTGCACATCAATGATATAAACTTACCGCTATCGCGTCAAGTCATGCAATTCATCACAATATGGATGTTAATATCGTCCAGCTCTCACACACACACACACACACACACACACACACACACACAGACACACACACACACACACACACACACACACACAAACAAACACACAAACACACACACACACAGACACACAAACATACACACAAACACAAACACAAACACACATAAACAAACACAAACACACAAACACACACAAACGCACACAAATTACTGTACTGGATCAACTGGACACGGTGACACGGTGACATAGTACAGCAGTACATCCTTGCTGATCAAGCCAGGCAGACTGTAGTATCTCTTGTAGTGAAGAGTTGACTCACTGCTCTCTGTGTAAAGCTGGATTCCCTGTAGGGTCTAACGTTTACACAGGTCTCTTTCCCATTTGTTTCTGATCAAGTCAAGCTGTTGACTTTTCCCTAAGTTGTTTTAATGTTGTTTTTATGTATAATTCTCTCTCTCCCCACTCCTTCTTGATCCTCAAGCTGGCTCCAAAAGCAGAGTTCCTGAGGAAAGCTCTGGACCCCTCCCACAGAGGAGGCTGTCACTCTGACCATCATACACCTGATGGTCCTCAACGCCCTGGACCGCTCAGAGGCTCTGACCCCGTTAGGGTTGCACCTGGCCAGGCTGCCTGTAGAGCCTCACACCAGGAAGCTGTCTGGAGCTCTCCTGGGCTGTCTGGACCCTGTCCTCACTATCGCTGCCTCTCTCAGCTTCAAGGATCTCTTCTTCATACCAATGGTAAGGCGTTAACGTCTGTCTGTGTGAGTGAGTGAGTAGAATATAGCAGACTTGAGGAGGAGAAATCTGTCCAGAGGCTCAAAGAGTGACCACCTCACCATCATCTAGCCTTCACAGTAAGATCTTATTTTCCCTTATTTTCTATATCATTAGAGGTCTCTCTCATCTCTCCCCAATGGAATATCAATGGTTCATTCTTTTTAAAGGGTTGCTAACTTGACTGTGTGTTAATTCATCAAGGCTGGGAGGAAGCTAAGCGACATAGCTACAAGTTTGAACGAGAGTTTTGCTGGGACGATCAAATCAAATGTATTTATATAGCCCTTCTTACATCAGCTGATATCTCAAAGTGCTGTACAGAAACCCAGCCTAAAACCCCAAACAGCAAGCAATGCAGGTGTAGAAGCACAGTGGCTAGGAAAAACGACACATAAACTACTGCAGCATAAATACTGGAGGCTGAGACAGGAGGGGTCAGGAGACACTGTGGCCCCATCTGATGATACCCCTGGACAGGGCCAAACATGCAGGATATAACCCCACCCACTTTGCCAAAGCACAGCCCCCACAGCACTAGAGGGATATCTTCAACCACCAACTTACAATCCTGAGATAAGGCCGAGTATAGCCCACAAAGATCTCCGCCACGTCACAATCCAAGGGGGGGGGGGGGGGGGGCGCCAACCCAGACAGGAAGACCACGTCAGTGACTCAACCCACTCAAGTGAAGCACCCCTCCTAGGGACGGCATGGGAGAGCACCAGTAAGCCAGTGACTCAGCCCCTGTAATAGGGTTAGAGGCAGAGAATCCCAGTGGAGAGAGGGGATCCGGCCAGGCAGAGACAGCAAGGGCGGTTCATTGCTCCAGTATCTTTCCGTTCACCTTCACACTCCTGGGCCAGACTACACTCAATCATAGGACCTACTGAAGAGATGAGTCTTCAATAAAGACTTAAAGGTTGAGACCGAGTCTGCGTTTCTCACATGGGTAGGCAGACCATTCCATAAAAATGGAGGCCTATAGGAGAAAGCCCTGCCTCCAGCTGTTTGCTTAGACATTCTAGGGACAATTAGGAGGCCTGCGTCTTGTGACCGTAGCGTACGTGTAGGTATGTACGGCAGGACCAAATCAGAAAGATAGGTAGGAGCAAGCCCATGTAATGCTTTGTAGGTTAGCAGTACAACCTTGAAATCAGCCCTTGCCTTAACAGGATACATTTTTGGGGTTCTAGTCAGGATTCTAGCAGCCGTATTTAGCACTAACTGAAGTTTATTTAGTGCTTTATCCGGGTAGATGGAAAGTAGAGCATTGCAGTAGTCTAACCTAGAAGTAACAAAAGCATGGATACATTTTTCTGCATCATTTTTGGACAGAACATTTCAGATTTTTGCAATGTTACGTAGATGGAATAAAGCTGTCCTTGAAACAGTCTTGATATGTTCGTCAAAAGAGAGATCAGGGTCCAGAGTAACGCCGAGGTCCTTCACAGTTTTATTTGAGACGACTTTACAACCATCAAGATTAATTGTCAGATTCAATAGAAGATCTCTTTGTTTCTTGGGACCTAGAACAAGCATCTCTGTTTTGTCCAAGTTTAAAAGTAGAACGTTTGCAGCCATCCACTTCCTTATGTCTGAAACACAGGCTTCCAGCGAGGGCAATTTTGGGGCTTCACCATGTTTCATCAAAATGTACAGCTGTGTGTCATCCGCATAGCAGTGAAAGTTAACATTATGTTTTCGAATAACATCCCCAAGAGGTAAAATATATAGTGAAAACAATAGTGGTCCCAAACGGAACCTTGAGGAACACCGAAATGTACAGTTGATTTGTCAGAGGACAAACCATCCACAGGGACAAACTGATATCTTTCAGACAGATAACCTGTGACCTGTCAGTCTTTCTTTGCATCTGTCTGTAGATGCTGCACAACATGAAGGGTCAGTTTGCTGAGCACCTGCTGGGGGTTGGCTTCCTCAGCACCAAGAACCACAAAGACCCTGAGCACCTGCTGGGGGTTGGCTTCCTCAGCACCAAGAACCACAAAGACCCTGAGCAGCTGCTGGGGGCTGGCTTCCTCAGCACCAAGAACCACAAAGACCCTGAGCAGCTGCTGGGGGCTGGCTTCCTCAGCACCAAGAACCACAAAGACCCTTGAGCAGCTGCTGGGGGCTGGCTTCCTCAGCACCAAGAACCACAAAGACCCTGAGCAGCTGCTGGGGGCTGGCTTCCTCAGCACCAAGAACCACAAAGACCCTGAGCAGCTGCTGGGGGCTGGCTTCCTCAGCACCAAGAACCACAAAGACCCTGAGCACCTGCTGGGGGTTGGCTTCCTCAGCACCAAGAACCACAAAGACCCTGAGCACCTGCTGGGGGTTGGCTTCCTCAGCACCAAGAACCACAAAGACCCTGAGCACCTGCTGGGGGTTGGCTTCCTCAGCACCAAGAACCACAAAGACCCTGAGCACCTGCTGGGGGTTGGCTTCCTCAGCACCAAGAACCACAAAGACCCTGTCTAACTTCAACTCAGGTGAACTGATTTATGTCTTTTTCTACAATTTGCTAGTCTCTCTCTCGCTCCTCTCTCTTCCTGTGTCTGTCTCTCTCTCTCTTTTCCTGTGTCTGTCTCTCTGTATCCATGTGTCTGTCTCTCTCTGTCTGTCTCTCTTCCTGTGTTTTACACACTCTTTCTCTCTCTTTGCATTTACATTACATTTACATTTAAGTCATTTAGCAGACGCTCTTATCCAGAGCGACTTACAAATTGGTGCATTCACCTTATGACATCCAGTGGAACAGCCACTTTACAATAGTGCATCTAAATCTTTTAAGGGGGGGGGGGGGGGGGGTCAGAAGGATTACTTTATCCTATCCTAGGTATTCCTTAAAGAGGTGGGGTTTCAGGTGTCTCCGGAAGGTGGTGATTGACTCCGCTGTCCTGGCGTCGTGAGGGAGTTTGTTCCACCATTGGGGGGCCAGAGCAGCGAACAGTAGAGAGAATGAGAAGCTGATCAAGGCAGTGATAGTGGCAGATCTCTACCCCAAAGTGGCCATGATGAAACCCAGCGACAGCAAGAAGAGACCTTGAGACAACACGAACCCACAGTAGCACTCCTTATATAGCACTCACAGGGACAGTACAGACACTGGCAGTGACAAAAAGAATACCACAGATTCTGCAGAGGAAGTGAAATTCATTCAGACCTGAAAATGTACTCTTTGTTAACTTCCTATTGATTTTGTACCTGAGAAGCTCCCCTAGCCCACGATAGATGACAGACCATAAGTCCTAAACTCAGCCAGCCAGACAGATGCATCAATAACTCATCATAACACTTAGCAGACGGCAGCAAAATAGACCTACGATCTTTGATGCCCTGAGCACAGTGCACTGATAATACAACTCTGTTATTCAAACATTAACACTAAAACTTCACACACACTGAGTGGACAAAACATTAGGAAAACCTTTATTTTGCCCTTGAGAACAGGCTCAATTCATCGGGACATGGAGTCTACAAGGTGTCAAAAGGGGTCAATGCTGGCCCCATGTTGACTCCGCTGCTTCCAACAGTTTGTGTCAAGTTGGCTGGATGTCCTTTGGGTGGTGGACCATTCTTGATACACACAGGAAACCGTTGAGTGTGATAAACCCAGCAGCGTTGCAGTTCTTTACAGACTCAAACCGGTGTGCCTGGCACCTACTACCATACACTGTTCTTTTGTCTTGCCTATTCACCCTCTGAATGGCACACAACCCATGTTTCAAGGCTTTCAAAAATCCTTCTTTAACGTGTCTCCTCCCCTTCATCTACACTGATTGAAGTGGATTTAACAAGTGACATCAATAAGGGATCATAGACTGACCAGGTGAAAGCTATGTCATGGAAAGAACTTGTCCCTAATGTTTTGTACACTGTGTACACACCCCTGTCTCCAATACAAACCCCTTTCGTATCATCCTGTACAGAACACACACACACACTAAAACACACCCCTGTCTCCAATACAAACCCCTTTCATATCATCCTGTACAGAACACACACACTAATACACACCCCTCTCCCACCTTTCCAGGGTGATGGTTTTTACTAACAATGATGGGAATATCCACTTCAAGACAGTGAACGATGAGGAGAACCAGTTTAACCCACAGGGCGGCGCACAATTGGCCCAACGTCGGCCGGGGTTTGTAGGCCGTCATTGTAAATAAGAATTTGTTCTTAACGGACTTGTTAAATAAAGGTTCAATTAATTTTTTGTATTTTTAAAACAAACAAGTTGTCTCATCTATGACCTCAGAGAAGACATTACAGCACTGCTGCATCAAATCCATCAACCAATAAGAAGACGGGGTTAAAGGTTAACTCTGGTGCCATTTTACGACATGATGAATATTTGATTAAACCCAGTGGCTTTCAACTCCCTCTCAAAGCCCCTGGCAGATCAAAGCTCCCAGACACAGTTACCAGGGAAGAGGATTCGTCAATACCAACCTTTCTGTTTCTCTCTCTCTGTCCTCTTCTACCCTGCTGCCCTGACTGTTATCAGCTAGAGCAGAGATGGGCAACTGGCAGCTGATCCCTCCTTTCTACCTCTCTCGCGCGCCCTCTGTCTCTCGCGCGCCCTCTGTCTCTCGCGCGCCCTCTGTCTCTCTCGCGCGCCCTCTGTCTCTCTCGCGCGCCCTCTGTCTCTCGTGCTCTGTTAGCATAGAAGTGTTGCTCTGAATCCCAACTTTAATCAAGACATTTTATGTAGTGTTGGCCCCAGCGGGACTCGAACCCACAACCACTTGGCATTGCCATCGCCATGATCTACCGACTGAGCCACATCGGACCACCTTCTGTTCACAGGCCCCAGTCTACTCAAGCCCTTTTGACCTGAGCCTCTAGCTGTGTGTTCAACGTTTGCAAGGAGAAAAGAGGATAGAATGGACTCATTCACAACGCTAAGGGAGTGTGTGTGGGAGGACATGGAGAGACGGGGAGCTTGGAGGAAGAGAGGGAGTGTGTGTGTGTTAATGATGTGTTCCTGTCCGTCTCCACATCTTCCTGTGTGTGAATTTCAACAATGGCTCAGCCGAGAAGTGCTGGGTCACATAGAACAGGATCACAGAGTGCTGAAGCACGTAGAGCGTATAATGACGGGAGAACCTTCCAGAAGGACAACCATCTCTGCAGCACTCCCCCAATCAGGCCTTTATAGTAGAGTGGCCAGACGGAATCCACTCCTCAGTAAAAAGGCACATGAGAGCCCGCTTGGACTTTGCCAAAAGACACCTAAAGGACTCTCAAACCATGAAAAACAAGATTCTCTGGTCTGATGAAGCCAAGATTGAACTCTTTGGCCTGAATGCCAAGCGTAACGTCTGGAGGAAACCTGGCACCACCCCTACGGTGAAGCATGGTGGTGACAGCATCATGCTGTGGGGATGTTTTTCAGCAGCAGGGACTGGGAGACTAGCCAGGATCGAGGGAAAGATGAGCGGAGCAAAGTACACAGAGATCCTTGATGAAAACCTACTCCTGAGCTCTCAGGACCTCAGACTGGGGCGAAGGTTCACTTTCCAACAGGACAATGACTCTAAGCACACAGCCAAGACAGCGTAGGAGTGGCTTCGGGACGAAGCCAGAACCCGGACTTGAACCCGATCAAACATTTCTGGAAAGACCTGAAAATAGCTGTGCAGCGACGCTCCCCATCCAACCTGACAGAGCTTGAGAGGATATGCAGAGAAGAATGGGAGATACTCCCCAAATACAGGTGTGCCAAGCTTGTAGCATCATATCCAAGAAGGCTCAAGGCTGTAATCGCTGCCAAAGGTGCTTCAACAATGTACTGAGTAAAGGGTCTGAATACTGAATATGAATATGTCTCCAGCCATAACAGATGTCTGTTCCCTGGTCTCCAGCCATAACAGATGTCTGTTCCCTGGTCTCCAGCCATAACAGATGTCTGTTCCCTGGTCTCCAGCCATAACAGATGTCTGTTCCCTGGTCTCCAGCCATAACAGATGTCTGTTCCCTGGTCTCCAGCCATAACAGATGTCTGTTCCCTGGTCTCCAGCCATAACAGATGTCTGTTCCCTGGTCTCCAGCCATAACAGATGTCTGTTCCCTGGTCTCCAGCCATAACAGATGTCTGTTCCCTGGTCTCCAGCCATAACAGATGTCTGTTCCCTGGTCTCCAGCCATAACAGATGTCTGTTCCCTGGTCTCCAGCCATAACAGATGTCTGTTCCCTGGTCTCCAGCCA